>NC_056726.1:1055519024-1055554252 GCF_019279795.1 Protopterus annectens | reverse complement strand
CTCTAGGTATTTTTTTTATTTGTACCTGAGTTAAGGTTGATATGGAATGCCAGAATTGTGGGGGGTTGGTTTTGTGTTTGAGTTGAAGGTGGGAGTAGTAAGATTTTTCATTTTTGTTCACTAGTTTTTTTTACTTTGTTGCAGTGTTCTTTGAAGTGGATGAGATTTTCATGGGTTTTGTTTTGTTTCCAGGTGGCCCAGGATAAATCTCTCTGTTTCAAAAGTTTTTTTAAATCTGTGGTTAGCCATGAGGCTATATGCCTTACATACACTGGCTAGGGTGTTAAGTATATTTAAGAAGGAAGTATTGAAATATTGTATGACTTCATTAAGAGGAAAACATTTTAGGGGTGTCCAGTTTATTTTTGTAAGTAGATTATTAAATCTCTGTTGACTGAAGTTAGATACATTTCTGACTGATTTTCAGTATGTTCTCGTATTGGTGGGTATTGCCTCTAATGGTAAATGTGGGTATACGATAGAGAGGGGGCCTGTGAAGGAGAAATTGATTGGATGAGATACTAGAAACCAGATTAATGTAGACTGATGAGTAAAATCTTAAATGTACCTGGTGCAGCTTTTGATACATTGGGAAATACCACAGAGGTTAATACTGTTACAGGGGGAGTGAGATGCAATGATTTGCTAATCTATGTTTACATCTCCTAAGATGATTGTTTTGTGTTTGATTGTTTCAGAGGTCCAGGACAGTATATTTTCTAAGACAGTTATGTTGCGTCCTGGTGGAATATATAGTACTACAATGTAGATTTGTTTAGATTTGTTGAGGTTTAAGAAGGATATTAATAATTCAGCATGAGAGAAGTTTGGGATTTTCTTAGAATAAGGTGTAATGCTGAGTGTGGTAGGATAAAGAAGGGCTACCACTCTGCCTTTCTTTTTAGACCCATCCAGTCTAGTTATGGCCAAGCTGGGGGTTGTTACTTCACAGACTTTTAAGTCAGGGTGTGACCATGTTTCTGTTAGGGCTAGTATATCTTGTTTATTTTGGTTTATCCAGGCTTGCAGTGGGGATAATTTGTTGCCTAGACTTTTGTGGTTAAGTGTTATTATATTTATGTTCTTAGGATATATTTTGGGGGTAGGGTTAGTAGAGGGCCCTGGGTTAGGAAGTATGTCTCCACTTTGTAGCTGGATGGAGATTAAATATGAGTATAGTGTTTTGTACAAGGGGTGGATGAAAGGCATATAATATGGGGTTTACTGTGTGTTGTGGTAAGACATTTGTGAAATGAGTGATAGGGAAGGGTGTAGCGAAATAACTGGGGGAAATGTGTGAAATGTTGCACTGTTTACAATGTGTGGTGGTTTGAAAAGATAGTGTTATAGTGAGTTAAGGATTGTTAGTAAGGAGGTTAGACAAGATAGGAGATACATTGCTAGTGGGGGGGTAAGTCTGATTTGCGATGTGTGTGGTGTTGATGTTTAGTGTGTGATGGAATTTAATAGTTGGTGGGGAGGATGAGGAGTAACAGGAGATGCAGTGTTGTTTGGGTGCAGGTGCAGGATAGGAGTTAGGTGTAGGGTTCTGTATATGGTGGTTTCAGATTGCCGGAAGGGGAAGTAATTATTTAGTTTTATTTGTGGTTTGAGATTGTAGGTGGGGTCTCTCAATCACAGCTAAATACTATTATGTGCAGATCATTCCTCATCTGCTCTTAATGGTAGCTAACTGCTCTGGACACATCTGTAGGCATAGGAATTCCTCTTTCAATCAGTCTACCTCACACACAAGTACACATTCAAACACACACACACACACACACACACACACACACACACACACACACACACACATGCACACACATGCGTGCACACACACACACACACACACACACACACACACACACACACACACACACACACACACACACACACACACACTCACCATACTTGTCCCCGAGTTGTCTGTTCTTACACATTGCAAGACCTGTTTCAGTTGTCCAGTGGTTTTCCCACCTTCCCCAATCTCCATACTAGTTTAAGTACCACTACAGCACAAGTGTAGTATCTGTAGTGTCTAGTAGTCTCCATCATCCCTGATTCAATAGGTGCCTTTATGGCAAATGTGTAGTTTTCCTGGTGTCTAGAGGTCCCACACCCATGATCCCCTTATGGATTTAGGTGCCCTTGCAGTACAAATGTAGTATCCTTGGTGTTTAGCGTTCCACACACCCCAATCGCCATACTGATTTAGGTGCCTTTATGGCACACATGTATTATCCCTTGTGTCTAGAGGTCCCCCTACTCATGATCCCCTTACTGATTTAGGTGCTCTTACAGTACAAGTGTAGTATCCCTAGTGTTCAGAGGTCCCCTCATTGATTTAGGTGCCCTTACAGTAAACGTGCAGTATCCCTAGTGTCTAGAGGTTCCTCCCCCTTCCCAAACTACTGTCAGTGCCAGAAGATGAATACAGCCTGTTGGCAATGCTCACTACCACAACTGTTAGGCCTAGCCATGCTGATCTACGCAGGTGAGCAATTTCATGAATTGCTCAGTATGTATATGCCTTACTGGAGGTAGTCCCTGGAGAGGCAGAGAGAGAGAGAGAGAGAGCACATGGCTTATTAGCATATGCCTCTCCCTGGACTCCCTATTTAGCATGCAGCATGGCCCTAGATCTATCTCTACACTCTGTTGCACGTCTTAATGTGGGAGCATCATGTCTCACTGTATTAGGGCTGTTTCTGAACTCAAAAAAGTTACAGCAATGCATACACGAAATATACATGCATCCACTGTTATGAGTTCTATCCAATGAGTTCACTGTATGAAATAAAACAACAGTGAAATCTATTCCAACCAATGATTTCATAGTATGAAATAAAACAGCAGTGAAATCAATCTCAGCAGTAAACCTAGGTTGTGACAAAGAAGGCACTGCAATTTACATGATATACAACAATGAAGACGAGGTTGTGTTGCATGTTGTAGACTATGCTCTCCTGTTGGATATCTAACAGCGCAGACCTAAGTAAGACTCCAAGTGTTTAATTCTGAGTGTGATATCTAATTCAGAAAGCAGAATAGGTAATAACAGCTCTGCCTCATACTATGTTCTTCTCATATATTTGGAGGTACCCAAGAGTTCTAGCATATCAAACTGGGCAAAGGTAGATCCAAGCTATGTACCTCTTGCTAGATACAGATTTTAAGGTCAGCATTTGGAAGCTGTTTGGCTCTAGGACTGTTACAGAGCTGTTACAAGTATAGACACCAGGGCTAGATGGAGTAGTCAACATAACTGCTGACACTCTAGTCTAGGGTGCTGCAAAGCAGCAACATGATTTGTGCCTCATGGGGCTGCTGCACAGATTGGAGCTAAAAGGCATAAAGCTGATCAGAAATGAATGCCAAATCTGCATGACTTCTCTTAAGTACATGAGCCATGTTAGTCAGGATTTAATCCAATCTTAAAGTAAAAACAGTTTATATATATACATATCTATATCTATATATATCTATATCTATATCTATCTATATATATATATATATATATATATATATATATATATATATATATATATATATATAAAAGCCTCTTGATAAATCCAATCCTATGTAATTCACAGGCATAGTGTGTTCAAGGTTAACCCTACTTTATCAGACAAAACAGAACCATGCAAGTAGCTCCTGGGACATAATTTAGCATTGGTTTTGATAAACAAAGAAAGAGAAAAAATTTACAATGCAAATATCTTATTATTGTAATACATGCTCTCAAATCCTGTGATGTGATGTGATGTGATGTAAGTTATTGCTCTGCAAATAGGTGCCAATCAGGCAGGTCTTAACACAGTCTAATTGCAAGTGAGTACACCAATAACTTCTGTGTCTAGAGATTTAACTGACATCCAAGTATGTCATGGTGAGATATAAAAAGAGATTCTAGCCAGAATTTGTGGCTGTCAAAAGTTGAACGACTATCAGTATGTGGTAAGAGAATGATAGTAGTTTCTTATCAAAAATGACTTCAGAGAATATTTTAAAAAGCATTTAAACAAATCAGTGACAAGATGTTAAAGAGTAATATTGTCTTTACTAGAATTTAATCTAAACGTCCAGTATACACCCAGTACGCTAATGGACACAATAGTTACGGGTAGAGGGTATCTCCTCGAATGCATATGGAATGTGTTTAAGAAAGATCTGGAAGTTTATGGGTTGTTTCTCAGCTGCCAATATCCACTGAAAAACTGACAGACTAAAAGTCATAGCAAGGATAATTTGGAACTTCATTTGCTGAATGATGTCACTGTGATATGACGACCAGATAATGATGTAATGTCACTGCATCCAGTCATTAGATTTTACTTTCCATGCCTAGAAGAGCAGTCACTGATTCAGCTATTATTATTTAAAGGTGACAGAGTTATTATGGCTACTCACTTTAATTTGTCCAGTTCTTTTGGATTTCTGATATCATGATGGGTATGGATCCAATTCCTAAGTTAAAGTATGATTAAAGTTCATGAAATTATGTGCCCAGAATTAACTCCTTCTGCAATTCATATGGAGTTACATGTATCAATAACATATCTAAATACGATTGTAATTCTTTTCTATGAGTCACATTGCTCCTACTACTATTAGAACTATCTGGGTATCCTTCTTTCACATTGCCCTCATTTCTGCCTGTAAATCCTGGTATTTTATGATTTTATTTCTCCCTCTACGTCAGACACTATAATCAATGGGTGTAGCAATTTCAGTGATCAGTGCTACTTTCGCCTTCTATTCCTGGACTATAATACCTGGTTTTCTTGCATCTATTTTTGAACTGTTTGTTGGTAAAGGGTGATCCCACGTGATATAAAATTCATCACTATGTATAATGTTTTGTAGCACACATTTCCAGTGCTTCTCAGCTACTTTAATATTATAATTTTTGCACAATCTCCAGTGCAACAGTCTTGCCACATTATTATGCCTTTCAGTATACAGGCCCACAGCCATTAGTGTATCACACCCAGCAAGAAGATGTGCACCTGTTTCCAGTTCTCTATTTTACAGAACTCACATTTATTTCTTTATTCCACATGTTCACTAGACTTTGTAAACTAACATATATGTAGTCTACTATCCAGGGCTGCTGATATTAACCTTTCATTTTTTCATTTAAATTCATCTCTCCTTAACCATTTCTGTGTTAGATTGTGATTGACTGCCTCATGTACACAGACAACCCTCTCCCCCTACCACCAAACACTAACACATGTGAGAGATGCAATTATACAGCCAAACTGGAGGCTAAGCTCTCTCAACCCAAGACTGGATGAGACAGTCAAGAGGAGAAGGGAAATACTTGCATCACACTACCAGTCTCACATAGACCCATTAAAATAGCCACGGCAAAAAACACACATAAATACACAAAAACATACTTGGAGGCTCTAAATAAAAATCTGTAAAACCAGCAGAGACCTCCAAAGCAAACATCCAAGCAACCTTCACCCCCCCCCCCAACACAAACCATGAAACACATACTTCACAAAACCAGTGTGCCATGCAATCACAGCCGTTAAGGCAAAATAACATACCCAACATACTAGTAATAGGTGGCTCTATAGTCAGGCACACTGACATCCCACTCGCTAGGCTGAATAAGAAGAAGGCTACTGTTAGCTGCCTGTCAGGTGCCAGGATCCAGACCGCCACATAACACAAGCACTCAGGTCACTCCAGAACAAGTACAAATATGACTGTTGGTGTGAATGACCTGAGCTGAACCTCCCTGGACTGCATGAAAAGAGACATGGAAGAGCTCTCTGATCACATAGTCCAGGCCGGTATGACCATGACCCTGAGTAGCATCCTGCCCTCAGCAAGAATGATACCATGGTATAAAGAAAAAATTCTCGATTTTAACAATTGGCTAAGTTTCTGCTGTCATTCAAAGTGGATCCAGTGCCTGTCCGCCTGGGATGACATGCTCGGCAAGCCACAGTGCTTCAGTAGAGATGGCTTGCACCTGTCACCCTTAGGCTTTCGAATACTGGCCAAGGCTCTTGCCACCCCCATAGTGTCTTTTTTAGGCAAGGCAAACCCAGTGCCATAAATAGCACAATTAACAAAAAAACTGAGAGTAATGCTACTGAATGCCAGAAGTCTAAACCTCAAAATACACGCACTCAAGGCACTCCTCAGTATGGCAAAAATCGATATATGTGCAGTAACAAAAACCTGGTTTAAGGCTCCAGAGAGCACCCCAGCACTACCAGGCTCCACTCATACCATACATTTTGGCCACAGAACCCAAACCAAAATACAAAAGGTGGGGGCGTATCCATATTCATCAAGGATACCCATGCCTCCAGGTTAGAGGCACAGCATGATGCTTCAGAGATCATCCATGTGCAAGTAACAATAGGCAAAACTGCAATTCAGTTTGTAGCTTGCTACAGATTATCCACCATGTCCCAGACCCCCCCATTCCACGTTTCTGGAAACACTGGGAAACATAAAGGTCCTACCAAACACCCTAATATTGGGTGATTTTCATTACCCAAACATTAACTGGGAGAACTACTTAAGTACTAACTCCCTTGCCCAATATTTCATAGAAATTATATACTCAAACGCTCTGGTTCAACTGGTCAACACTCCCATGAGAGGTGACAACATATTGGACCTGGTCATCACCAACATGGGTGACCGGTGTTCCACACCAGAGGTCAACCCCTCACTGGTTAAATCTGACCGTGCGCAAATCACTTTGGATATCCACATTCTGCTCCCACCCCCCCACCCCCCCGACAAGAAAACCACCATGAAAACCTTTTCAAAAGCAAACTTCAAGTTACTTAAGACCGAGGTGGAAAGTTTCAAAGTCCCCATGCTAAAGGATAATGCTGTCCAAGCTGCAAAATCCTTTACTAATGCATTCTATGGGCACCTACAAGAATGCATGGAGCGTGCTATCCCAAGCAAAACCAAGACTCACTCCTCTAAGAAAAGGAAACCAGTCTGGTGGACCCCTGCCATAAACAAGCTATAGAATAGGAGGAGGAAACTAGTACAGAAAAGAGTAAAATCCCAAGAAGGGAAGATATCCCTGATCAGTATCAGCAAGAAACTATGTTCCTGCATAAAATCATCCAAGGTGAGCTTCGAAAGAAAAATTGCCAAGGACTCCAAAGATAACCACAAGACATTCTTTAGCTATGTCAAGAATCTAAGTGGCAATGCTCAGATCTGCTCAGAGTTAGCGCAGAATGGCACAAAATACACTGAACAGACTGATATCACCAACATCCTGGCAGACAGGTTCAGCGCAAACTTCACCCACCTCTTACCCCCAAAAGGGCCCATAACCATACCAGAAGAATGTAGAGTCCCTGAAATCACAGACACTCAGATTAAAACAGCCCTCTCTAAAGCCAAAAACACAGCATCAATGGAACCAGATGGTGTCCCAGACTGCATCCGACATGAGCTCAAAGACTAACTAACCCCTTACCTAAACACACTGTTCAAACTCAGCCTCTCCACAGGCTATGTACCCATAGAGTGGCACACAGCAATGGTTATTCCACTCCACAAAGGTGGAGTCACAACAGACCCCAGGAACTATGGCCCTATAAGCCTGACTAGCTTGACCTGCAAAGCTATGGAGTGCATCATCATGGAATTCATTAACAGAGACATTGGGAACCTCCAAACACTGGACCCTACCCAGTTCAGCTTTGTTAAGGGCAGATCATGCCTCCTAAACCTGGTGGACTAATTTGAGACAGTTACCAAGGCTTTAGATGAGGGAAAGGTGGTACACACAGCCTACCTAGACCTCGCAAAGGCCTTCGACACCATTCCCCATTCTGGTATTATAGACAAGCTCACCAGCATGAACATAAACCACTACATCACAAGATGGGTTGCCAACTGTCTCATGGACAGAGCCCACATGGTGAGAGTTGCGGGAGCTAGGTCCGACTCTAAACCAGTTACAAGTGGCGTTCCCCAGGCTCAGTCTTAGGACTCCTCCTGTTTGGCTTATACTTCTCAGAATTCCTATACAGACAGTGAATAATATCCAGCTAATTAGTGAGAGGCACTGCGAAGTAGCATTCCTGATGTAAAAACAAGTAATTAGTGGTATCTTTATTTAGCTGTAGTGCTTGTTTGACATGTTGTTCTCTGCCTATCACTGCTGTCTGGCTGCATTTGATTTTTTCCACAATAGCCTTACATTCAACCACCATATGACCACGGTGATGAAGAAATCTTTAATGTTCCACAACTTATAAGTAAGGGCATGGCATCTAGGTCCAATGTATTCCAATGTACTCTTTCTTTATCAGACTAGTCATAGAACACAATGCTCCCTTCAGTATGTATCTGACCAAGCATATGCAGCAACTAGAGCTATCTCAGTGTTTCATTGCAAAAGGAATACAAGGCGTAACAAACTTACGTTATGCAGAGTGCCTCAAAGCCCTTTCCCTCTACTCAATCTCCTATAGATTGCTGAGGGGTGATCTATGCTTGGCTTACAAGGCATCTGCAAACCCCTTATGCATATTCATAAGTCAAATAGTGCCAGAAATACAAGGTATAGGGACCTGAATTTTGTCTGTGACTTAAATTGAACATGTTGGAGAGACAGATATGTGTCACAGAGACTGCCCTCCTATGGAACAGACTTCCCATCCATGTCAATCTAAATTTGTTTATTACTCAGTTTAAGTTCAACCTAGTCCAGTGGATAGGGAACAAGAAATTTACACCAGGCCTCACAAACATGTCCTTTATGGAAAGAGGTAGCTTATAAATGCCCAACCTTCAATGTCCTATTTGGGTACAGGACATTATTCTTTCAGAAAAACTTGGTTAGGCTTAGAAAGGCCCCTGTGAGTCATAAATCTAGTAACAATCTAGGAATCTATGTATATATATATATATATATATCTATATATATATATATATCTATATATATATCTGTATGTATATATGAATCTACTTTATAAGATCGAAAAGCTAAAATTCAGGATTTCATACTACTGAGACCACAATTCGAAATTCCTACAGGACTGAAGCCTTAAAATGCTGTCATACAGAATACCAACAACAATACAGGAAGTAGAATTTAAGTCTTTATAAATACAGATATGTCTCTTTAACATTTTGTACTAAGTATCTAAAAAAATGGTGTACATTTCATAAGATGCTCCCAGCAGTTTTGGAAGTATTTGCACTACAATAAGGTCACAAAAATATACATCCCCTTTTGCCCACTGTAGTGCGATCCTAGAATTGGTATATATAGTTAGGAAAGGTGTAGAGGGCATAGCCACTGCCTATATGGGTTTCAGATAGTACAGTCTGCAGAACAAACCTAACTACACACCTACTGAATTTGTACGAGCTATAGCAAGTCTTTTGAAAATGTGAATAGCATGTTAATTTGAAATTGATTTGTTAGCTTACAAATCACATCTTACTTTGAAGAATTTGTGGTTCATTCATTAAGAAATAGTCATTGTTTTGGAAGTATACACTTTTGTTTTCACTGCTTTTTCTTATTTGCATAGTCAAAGTTTTTGTTTGCATTTAGTTTATCTTATTTTTGTGTGTATATATATATATATATATATATATATATATGGGTATATTTTGTTTCGTTGAATCTCATTTCACTGAATTTCATTTCACCCCGACCACTTCGCTGAAAAGTCAAATTATTGAAAACTCATTTCACAGAATCTGATTTCACTGAAATGCAGTTAGTATATATGGTGCTGTGTAGAGTACTGTAAGGAAATTAAAAGGTATATGCCCTTTTCCTCAATGTAGTGTGATCCTGGAGTTAGTATATATAGTTGCGGGGCGTCAGGGCAACAGCCCACCCCACATTGGGGTTGGGGGGGTAGGGGCGTATCCCCCCACCTTGAGTACATATTGTCTTCTGGAGAGTTGCATGCATGTCTATGCATGTCTATTGTTTAAAATGTACCCTTTTGAAGTTTTTGGTAAAATACAATATAAAACGAACAGGTTGGGGGGGTTATGCCACCCCACCCCCCAATGTGGGGGCTGTGCCCACCCACACCCCCCCTAACTATATGTACTAATTTCAGGATCACACTCCAGTGGGGAAAAGGGCATATACCTTTTACTTGCCTTATGGTACTCTACACAGTGCCATATATACTAAGTTGAATTCAGTGAAATGAGTTTTCAGTAATTTGTGTTTTCAGCAATGAAGTTGGGGTGAAATGAGATTCAATGAAACAAAGTAGACCCAATTTTATATATATATATATATATATATATATATATATATATATTGACACATACACACACACACACACACACACACACACACACACACACACACACACACACACATATTTATAAAATACCAATGTACATGGCTGATTAGTTTATAACCCAGAAGAAATAAAAATTCAAGCAATCAAGTTCCCTAGTTAACCAGTGCAATCCCACTAGCTTTTCATCAATTCACTCTCATTAATGCAAGAAGGAATTTTCTAGTAGATTGTCTCTTTGCATTCCACTGAACTGGATCCACCAATTTAGAGCAACCTTGAGTATTTTCCAGGAATCAATCCATCATGGAAATATATACAAGCTTAGCATAATGCCAGAATGTCAAAAATTAGACATAATCACTGCTCCACTTAGCTTTGAAAATATAATATCCTGGTGTTAAAAATCACATCAGAACCTGTTGTTATTTAAGTTTGTAAAATATCTCAGATTAACTCTCAGTTTCTGTTCATTGGCTCCTGGAGGCTGCATTAGCATCTCTAAGCATGCCGATCGGTTATTAAGCCAAAATATATTTCTGCCTATACATCATATTCATAAAGAGGAACTTTACAATTAGATCATAAAATGAGTCAAATAAAAGTCTGAGTACATGTATAAAGCATCTTCCTACCAGCAACTAAAGAAAAGCAAACCAAATCAATGTGTTTTGAATCTTAATGAGTCTCCAGATTCAAATGTGTTCAGTGAAGCTTTCTGCAGACTTTGAAAAAACATCAAATGAAAGTTATCTTGATTATTCAAGTAAACTCAATGCTTCGTAAATCATGGTGAGTCTCCAAATGCAAAGAAGCTCGGTAACGCTTTTCTCAGACTTTAAAATCTGACTTTAAAATCTTATCTCAGACCAGTTTAATAGAAGATCACATGACAAACTGGATCTCTGCTCCAAAGGCATCATTGGTTCTTATTTCCACTTTTAAGACTGGATTCTTACTAATGTAGACAAACATAAAGCCTCCCTAGCTATTTTTTAGTTTTCTAGTTCTGCCCAGTTGTTATGATAGTCTAAATTGTACCCTTGTATTCTGAATGTGATAATGCTGTTTTTTTCTAATGCTGGCATTTCCTATGGACCTGTATGTTGATCTGACTGTTTTCATTAAGCAAATTGTGACCATCGATTGATGTCTTTTTGCGTGTGTGTGTGTGTGTGTGTGTGTGTGTGTGTGTGTGTGTGTGTGTGTGTGTGTGTGTGTTAGTTAAATACTTATTTATAAGTTGTATATACATTTGGAGTTATTATTTTAAATCTTAGTTCTAACACCTGGATCATTAATACAGGTGACCTCAACAGTAGAAAACCTCCCTCACTCTCTTTTGTTCACTTTTACCTGCATTTTTTCTTCTTCCCATTCTCCAGTTCCAACTCTTTGGTTTTATATCTATACCCCCCATAAAGCCCTCCCCCGATCCCACCACCACCCCATTTCAGCTTTCCAAATTTCCTTCCGTATACACCCTATTCCCAATTTCTCAAATTTTCTACTATTTCTTATAGTCTTAAGCTTGATTGTTGCATTACTTTCCATGTTTTTTATTTAAGTCCATCTAAAGGCAGATCTGGAGAAGCATAAACAAAAGCATCTACTAAAACAGTATTTACTTTATATTATAAATCATTAGACTTTATTTGTAAAAGTTATTTAATAGTATTAACTGTTATTACCTGTCCTAATAAATTAATGCACGATCCCCATCAGGTAAATAGATTATCTGAGAAACATAAAAACCTGATCTAGTGCAGGAGTATTCAACTTTTTTTTCACTTGGTGCATTTGAGCTTTTCATACATTTACAACTTAATGAGGGTTTTGTTTTTTTCTCCCACACCACCTTTCACTATTTTCTCTATTATTTAGTTTAATTTCAAGGAGAAACACTGAAATGCAAAGTTGTTTGCCAGCAGGAATATCTTCATTAGTTACAATTCTCTTTAATGTGGAATTATTCATATGACTTTGTATTTTGTTTCACTACATACTGAAAAAATGTTCAAAACTACAAATTTAAAACATACTTTAACAAGTGATGCTGTATTTAAATAAGGAATATAATGTAATACAATCAAGAAGGTGAATCAAATAACATATACTGAAAATGTGTGCAGGGAGGTTATGGTTTGAACATGGCTCAAAGGGCACTTAGTCTGCCACTGGCCAGATGAATTGTCTATGAATGTGGGTTTAAATGCAGTATCAAGGAAAGAGGTATTTACTGTTGCTCATGTTAAGTCTGTCTACTGCAGTGGTGGTGCTGCAGTGGTGTTGTTGCCTCCCAGCAAGACGTTGTCCCATTCGATTTTCAGTTAAAGCATCTGCTGTGTGTAGACATGCGTGAAGGGGCGTGCCTTCATTGAAGGTTGTGCGTCAGGGCTGGCAACTCGGCATGCAAAATCTTCTGCCAATCATTAGCAGATCGGAGTTCCGCTGTGGCGACCCCTAACCGGGAAAAGCCAAAAGACACAACAACAACAACATGTTAAGTCTGTTATCACTGTGAACCTGTAGCATTTTGGCTATCAATGTTTTAAATTAAATCTACAAATGTTGTAGAAGTAAAGAAGAAAACAGTACACACACTGACAAGTTTGAACAGTTTTTATGGTAACTGGGGAGAGATAGCCAAGTAATGGCACAGTGGAATGGCTCTTTGGGAGGTGGCCTGATCCATTATCCTATTTGAACATGACTCAGCTCTGGTCACAGTTACAGCATTATCTCTGCCTCAAGGCCAAGATTTTTGTCATGAATTAATTTACTTGTCCAGCTTAGGACACTAGATTATTGGTAACAAGTAGCATTTTTATACACAAACTATGTAAGTTATCATATATGAAAAGATACACTTCATTAATATTTGGCAGTTAACGCAGAGGATTAAAGCTCTGACCTGGTAATGAGTTGTTTGTTGTAGTTAAGGGTGCAGGGTTTGATTCTTTTCTCCTCCAATTGCCTGCTGTGTGACTCTCAGCAAGTCACTTAACCAGACAGTGCTCCCTTGTCACCCCTGAAAAGGGGGATTTTTGTTAAGTGGGCTTAAACAGTTAACAAAGATGTAAGATGTGTATACATATATATATATATATATATATATATATATATATATATATATATATATATATATATATACATCAATAAAATCGTAATCTCCAAAGGCAGTGTATGAAATAAGGAAGAGCATACTAATATGCCAGGTGGCCAATAATACCGGGGAGTTAAGAGAGAGAAAATGAGTATAAACTCAATAAATCTGCTCATGGAATCTTATCAGCATGCTGGGCTTCTTCATAATCTAAAAGTAACCTCAACAGGCAGAAACCAAGCAACCATGTTTTTTTTTTTTTTGTTCATTTGTTAGCGAGGTACCTCTAAGATGACATATGACTACTGTCTGGTGAAGTCATTTGGTCAGTGTGACACTGTTTACAAATGATAACTGTGGAAATCAAATTCAGGATGCGAAAAATTAAATGTATTAGCAACTCAGAGCTTTAATATTTGGAGCTAAGCACGTGAACTGACACTGTGCCAGTAGGATAGTGATGAATGGCAGGAAATAAAGCACTAAGCTATTAGTCCAAGAGTGTCTTTCACAGATGCCAAGCATCCTTCAGCACTGCTATAGCTATAGGTTCCTACATTCCTTCAGCACCTAGGCTATAACTGAACTAGCCAGATTTTCACCTCATGCTTTTGTAGTTTTCTGCAAAATCATTGAGGACTAAAGTGACTTAAAATAACAGAGATTTGAGTTTCATATCCTTCAGAAAATAAATGCTGGTGGGAGTGGTTAGGATGACAACAGAGTAGCAACAGAATTCTCCTGCTCTGTTATTTTATATATTTCTGACAGGAAATATCTTTTTTGAACTATATTATTATTTTCATTGAAGTTTTATCATATAAAATAAAGCACCCTCAAAGATAGTATCTGAAAAATTTTTTGATAGATAAAAAATTTCCTGTAAAATTATTTTTTGAAAATGAATCTATACACAATCTGGAAATGAGTCATCTGAAAGCAAACTCACCGGACTCCTCTTTCAAGAAATAAATTCAATTGGTCCTCACTAATATTCAGGAACTGTCCTTAAAACTGGATAAATGGACATAAAACTGGATAATTTCAAGGAGAAATGTCCTAAACAAATGGACCAAATCCATAAAACGTCATAACAGCATAAAGTTCAAATATCTGGTATTGAGGAATCCCTGAATCACATGGAAAGCAGACTTAATGAAGATGAAAATAACACTGAATTCCTATTAAAACAAAATGCTGTTCTGTGGAATAAAATTGATGACATATAGAATAGGTCTCATAGAAATAACATCAGAATATTTGACTCGTCAGAAAAAAATAGATGGAAAAATCATGACAAATTTCTTGACATCCTAGCTTCCCAAGATACTGGATTTACCTGAAGCAGTGTCTTTTGGTATTGAAAGAGCACACAGATCATTAATTTCAGCATCTTCTTCAAAACATAATACTTCTCCGAGATGCACTATTGTAAGTTTTTCTTACCTCATAGGATAAGGAGTAAATACTTATTGGCTGAAGTCTCCTTTTAAGATAGATGATAAAATAGTTTTTTTTTTTTATTTTATTGACCAGGAAAGTCTGACTATGTTCCACAGATCCTATTTTCAGTGGAGGCCTGGGGAGAAATGCTCCAGAAGCATGTCTTCAGAATGTGGGAGGAAACTGGAGTAGCCCCACGGGAACGCAGGGAGAACATGCAAACTCCACACAGAAGGCACCCCAGCCAAGAATCGAACCAGAGAACCTCTTGCTGTGAGGCAACAGTATTAACCACTGCACCACTGCACCACAGTTCATTGTTTTGATGATGATTATTCTACAAGAGTTATTTCTAAAAGAAAGTGTTTCCTTCCTTTAATAAGAAAACTTAAGAAAAAAATAAATTAAAGTTCATCTTTTGTTTCTGGCCAGATCAAATACCTGATGAAACCAGAATCTTTAAAGACCTGGAAAAAGCTTTATCTTTTCTGAAAACAAATAACATCTTTGAAGTAACAAAATATATTGACTGGAACAGTATCTCTTTAAAAAGACAAGCAGAAATATCTGGATGGAAGACAAATGAAAAGAAGAAACAGCTAAACAATAAATAACTTGAGAATTATTAGGTTTTATCATGCAATAATATTTATTGTATTTCATTTCACTTGTTATCTGCATTTTATGAATGATCTTGTGTCATCTGCTATTTCGTTGGATTTAAAAATAGACTTGGATGTCCTTCTGTCAAGGTAACTTAGCTATTTCTTTTTTATGTTAACTGTATACAATTTCTAATATACAACTAAGGTATTTGTTGCTATTTTGATTTTTTTTTTTTGTTTTGCACCTAGAGATGAAGGGTAGGCTCTTTTGGATAAGATAAGATAAATTATTATGGTGTTTAAATAATAACTGGGTTTTTATACTTGTTATTATTCCTTTGGTTGTTGCTAGTTGGGGGTCCAGGTCTTTTTTTTGTTGAATGTTGTGAGTTTGGCACATTATGTTGGTTGTGTTTAGTGTATGTGATATGTTTTGTATTTTCTATTGATAGCTGCTTTATTTTATTTGTTATTCTGACTTGTTGGTGGTGTATGTTTTGTCATTAGTGGTTGTTGCTGTTGATTAGTTCTTTCTTTTTGTAGTTCTATTGCTTTTGAATACATGCATTCATACATACATGCCTGCACGCACACACACACGCACATACACACACACACACACACACACACACACAGTGAAAAATCAAATGAATGACACAGTTGCTATGTTATGAGATGACTGGTTTCTTAAAATCATCTCTGTTTACTGGGAGATTGTTCCTGGTGATAATCTGACTTTGGTGTTATAGAGTTGTTGTTTTTTTTGTTGTTGCTGGAAGTGATACAGAGGTTGAGTGTTGAACAGAAGGTGCTGATTGCAGAGCCTAGGGCTTGTGTGGTATGTGCTGGGAGATGCTTTGATTTGTTTGGTGCTTGGCATTATTGGCTGTGTTGTTGTGTTGGTGGGGTGGTGATTCTTTGTTTTTAGATGCAGTTGGGGAATGGAGTTGTGCAAATGAATAAATGTTTCTTGAGTTGGACTTTATCAGTGATTGCTTGAGCAGTGTAGACAATCATTTATTCACTCAATTTTTTATATGATGCTGACAGTTATTTTACAGTTATTTTCTTAGCTTTGAAAGATTTATTTTTCCCCACTGATTTCACAAGAGATACTACATAAGCAGAGATTACTGTTTGTGAAGTCACCTGACACCCAAATGGGAAAGAGGACAGGTATTTTATCATTGTATAGCCCTTACAGTTTTAACATTAAACCGTTTACTTGGTTAATTATATACTTTATTGTGTGCGCTCATCCTATATTTTATTTATGTAAACTGACCCTGAGTTGTAAATTCCTTTTTATTTTTCTCTATTCACATGAACTTGCATTATTCTCTCATATTGCTTTTAATATGCTATTTGTATTTTTCTTGCTGAGAAAGTTATTGATGTCCAGTACTTACCTTTTTTGTCTCTAGAAGAAAGTTATTGATGGTGGATTTTGTTGATTTGCTATTTTTGAATACTTTACATAGTTTTATAAAAGCTGGAACATACCTTGCATACACTTTAGCTCATCTTAGTTAATCTAAATATGTGTCCTTTTTAACAGGTACTTTCTAACATTATACTCATTGTAATTACATGTGTCTTTATTTTGACTGCCAGCGGACCTGACAATTAAACATCAAGAATGTAGACTGCAGCAAGTTTAAATGTTGTTCTCACAATAATTTCTAAAAGCAGACTTAATTTATATTCACTGTAGGTAATTGAGTGAATATTAGCCAAAGGCAATATCAGACTATTTAGATAATTTATTAGATATGTAATCATTTCATTATCTGACTTCCTAATTTGATATTTCTGACATCAAGAAGCATAGATAAGGAAGCTATGAATACTATTATAATATAGAACACTATGGTAAACAGACATATGGCCAGATGATTGAACACTGAATGGTATAATGTAACAACATTATACATAATCTACATATACCGATTATCATTTATCTTCATGGATAATAATTTTCCTGTTTCTTTTTCTAATGAAGTTTATATAATGTGTGACTGCTGAAGTGAGCTATATTGCTCTAATAGCTACGATTTATTACAATTGTGTGTGTTCCTTTTGCTAAAGAAATAATTATGGTCACTGATTTTTTTTACAAGCATTCAATTGGCATCTTATTTAAAGATAAATATAATATATGAGGAGCCTATAATTTAACATACTGTATTTTCATGTTTGAAATGGAAATACCTTATAAATATAGCAGAAAGGATTTTGTCTCATGTTTATTGATGGGTGGGGAATGTTTGCATCATTTTCCTATTCAAACAAGGAATTTTAGACTCCATGTGGGGTATGAAGGGTTTTACAAAAGTTTGTTTACAATTTAAGTATGCTTTTTTTAGTTATAGGTGTCTTCTAAATATGTTAAAGTGAATAGATGTAATACTAATAATTATACTTTTTCATGTAAACTGTTTTTAAGCAGGTAAGTGATTCAAAGACATAACTACTATTTGATTTTATAAGAGTTTTATATGTAGATGTGTTGCACCAAACATATGTTCCACTTTAAATGCATCTCTTTAAATATTAATGGTTTAAATTATGGTTGTAAAATAGGGAATTTAAATAAATTTGCAAAGCAACTCAATTCTCAGATTTTCCTTTTACAGTAGACTCACTTATTACAATATGATATAGATAGGCTTAATTCTAATATTTATTCTGCTTTTTCTAGCTCTCATTATGATCAGAAAAATGTGGGGTGGTTATCTTATGAAGAAATGCTCTACCTCTAACTAAAATTGTTAGTTCATATAATGATGATCATGGTTTGCTTTTTTCAGTAACTATTGCAATTAATAAGAAACTATATACCTTTATTAATTTATATTAGATTCCAAGAATAGGAGTTAGGACTGTTAACATCTAGACCAAAAGATTTAAATCTCAAAAGGTAGTGTTATCTTGGCAGGTGACTTTAATTGCATTCTAAAATATAATTATACTAATACTAATAGAAAGAGAAACCTATCTCCTGCAGATAAAGAACTAATAAAGCTTATAAACGTTTTACATATAAAAGACTCACATACATTTGCAGATTCAGATCAACTCTATTTTACTCATTACTCACACAGGCATGGAACACAAGCCAGAATAGAAAGCTTTTATATATCAAATGATCTAATAAACAGTCTAGCCAAGGTTAAGGTTGTATCTTGTCCTCTATCAGATCATAATGGTATAACTTTGGATCTAATTCTAAAATATAGTAATTTGTATCCCTATCAGGGGTATACCTGCTTATACAATTTAAAAGACTTCAAAAATTTCTACTTAAAACAAACTCAAGATTTTATTGAAATTGATAATACAAATCATATATATGAAATATGTCTATGTGATGAGTTAAAAGCATTTCTATATGGCAGAATTATAAACTGGTATATTATAAAAAGGAAGCAATGTGACAAGGACATAGTAGATCTACAAGATAAAATAGATAGGTTAAAACTAGACGGTCAAAAAACAAATATGGTGGAAGAAATAAATAATCTAAGTATGAAATATTTAGAGATTTCCCTCATAAGACTAGGATTTATTTGGAAAAGTTTAAAGTAAGTAATTATTCGATTAACCCTAAGTATATGCATAAATTAGCAGCCAGAACAAAATTTAATAAATCCAGACACATCAAAATATATATTCTCCAGAAAAAGGATTCTTACTGAAATCAAAGATATTTTGAAAGAATTTAGAAATCATTTTAATGCAATAAATTGCAATAATAGAAAAACAGATGCTAAAGTGGAACTAAAAAAGATATATCAGAAATTATACCAAAAAGAAACTAACAGAAGAACAAGTGATGGTTATTGATAGACCTATTTAATTTTCTGAACTAGAAGGCCACATTAATAAATTAAAACCCAATAAAGCACCTGGTAATGATGATATTATTCCTGAACTGTATAAGTTAATGTGAAAAGAAGAATTAAACATATTATTTAAAGTTTTTAAATTAGTTAAAGATCTGGTAAATATACCTTCCTCCTAGAAATATACTCTTATATATCCAGTACTAAAACCAGATAAAGATTTGGTTAAATGCCCATCTTATAGACCTGTTTCCTTGCTGAACATAGACTACAAAATTATTTATGACTATTTATTCTAATAGATTAAATCAGTTGCTTCCAGCTTTGATTAATGATGATGAGACTGGCTTTATTTTAGATAGAAATTCTTATGATAATATCAAATGTATTCTAACCATAATAGAGTATGTAAATAGAATAACTGATAAATTAACTTTAGTAAGTTTAGATATTAATAGTGCCTTTAATTCAGTCAATTGAAATTATCTTTCATTGGTTCAAGAAGAAAATAATTTTTCAAGTAATTTTGTTCATCTTATTAATCATCTTTATTTTAATTCTCTAGCTTATATAAAAATAGGCACATACACTTCATAACCAATTAACATTTCTGAAGGAACTAAGCAAGGATGTCCACTTTCTCCTTTACTTTTTACTTTAGTTATAGAAGCATGTGACAATTTAATAAGATCATCACCAGACATTAAAGAATTGAGATAGACAAGAATTTATCCATCAAGATTCAACTGTTTGGAGACAATATTCTTATGAATATTAATGGATGTAATGATTCACTTTAAACTGTTTTCAAATCAATGGAAATTTCTCAAAAACATGTAGTCTTTTGTCTTAATGAAAATAAAAATGTTGCCCATATACTTAAAAAACATGAATATAGAAAAACAATTTAATAAATAGTGCAATAAAATAAAATAAATGTCTTAGGAATAGCAATAACTGATAATATTAGTAAAATAACCATTAATTATAATAATAGTTTAACTTTTATAGAAAATCTTATAAATAAATAGAATATTATATTTTACAATGGATGAGAGACTTTCCATAATAAGAATGATTATCTTAACTAAAATCTTATGTATTTTACCATCATTATCTTTCCATCTCCCTAAAAGTTGTATAAAAACTTTCATTCTTTAATATTAAAATTCTTATGGTATCCTAATAAACCCAGAATAGCTTTAATTCATCACACTAGAGAATGATCTTTAAATGGTATTGGTTTACCAGATATAGGATTGTACTCTTTATTTTCTATTATTAAGATAATTGCACTTCAGTCAAATAATAACTATTCTGCTAAATGGAAAGAATTTCAAGGTAGTCTTTGGGCACAATCCAATTGTTCTAAATATTCAAATCATTATTTAATTTTAAATAATTCATTACTTTTGTTGTTAAAATAATTTATCTTAAATAATTTTAAACAGATTCTTCTTATTTTCTATTTTAATGAATACATTAAGAAATTTTATTGATAACAATCCAATGTCAAAGCATAGATATTTCTTATTTTTTCAATAGCTTATACTCAGAATAACATTTCTACTTTAAACTTATCTGCAATGGACATTTTTAAGAATACAATTTGATATATTGGTCTTAGTTAATGAATACATCAAAGTTGTACTCTGTTCAATATATAATTAATAACTTTGATTTGGATAAAGATATGTGCTTGCATCTTCAAAATTGCAGACAGAATTAAAGTTATGCAGCGAACAATAAAATATTCTATTGCTTAGGTTAATTGACATTTTATGTTTTTTTATAGAATAACAATATTCAGAAAAGGTCTTTCTAAATTTTATAAAGAGTTGGAATATAATAAAGACAGCTATTGTGATTGCTTTAAACTCATAAATAAGAAATATCCTAATGCTGAGGATAAAAATTTAATTTTAAACTCATCAAAACAAACTACTGTTCACTTAAATAAAGAATATTTACTTGGAAGTTCTTAAAGAGATCTTTCATTACTCCACACAGAATAGAATTAATATCTAAAAATAAGACAATTTCTTAGAGATGTAAATTAGAACTTAAAGCAGAGTAGCAACATATGTTTTTTGATTGTCCTATACTTAAACCATTGTGGAATCAGATTAATTTATTCTTGCAAGCTCGTTTTACTGATATATTTTCATTAACTAAATTGTTAGTTTTATTTAATCCTCCAGTACCTGATTGTGTTAAAATATTGAAATATTCTTTGTTATGGAGTATTATAGCAATTGCAAGAAAAGCTATAACGAGAAATTGGTAGAACGATTCTACTCCCTCCTTCAATGAATTTTCCAACATTGCTACTGAAGTTTGCCATCTGGAACTTATTACTATTAAGACAAGATCTACCAGAATCACTTACTTAATTTTTTTTAGTAGACACTCTTGTAAATAGTTGTTTGTTGTGTGTTAGAAATGATTTTTTATTTGATTTTAAGTTTGTGAAATATTTCCTTTTGATTATTAAATGTTAGCATTTGTGGTTTTTTTTTGGTTAAAATTTACTCAAAACATTTTCAAAAGAAAGAAAGAAAAGAAAATACATCATAATACAAATACTGTTATTCTAGCAATTTTCTAAGTTTATAAGGACAATAAGAAAAATCTGTTTCTATTTTTAGGCCTTTATTTTTGGCTTTGTCTGGATTTCTTGTGATAAATGGTTGAGAGGTATGTAAACAAATCCTGTTTTTGATAGGTTGTAGAAGGACACTGTCTTAAGTAACTAATGGATAAAATAGCATCACTTCAGCATTTCCCGTGGTGTAGTTCTGCACATGAAATAGTGGTGAGTAAGAGATGGGAGAATATGTCAGTGCTCTGCGATAATCTTCCCTTCTGTTTGACATCCTCTTCACTGTCCTCATACATTTCCTGTTATGCTGCAGGGAGTAGTTGCACTCTCCAAATGGCATGCTATGTTTATGCTATTGCTGATGCTGCAACAATGGTTGTTACATGAATGACTTTGAAGGACTTGTCATCATTGACAGATTAAGTTTTTCTTTATTCCTTCGCTGATGAGACCCAATGTAATGTTATTTTATTTTATTGCACATTTGTTTTGCTTGCCAGGGCAGTTCACTGATCACCACTGAGCATTTGCATGTAATGCCCAGGTGAAATAATTCACACACAAAAAAAAGGGGGGAAGAGAGGCATATCAAAAATAGAACAGAAAGTAACACTACATAATAAAAACTGTATAATAGGAATTAATGGCAGCACAGACAATTATGACAGAAATGTATATTTGCCTGATTATACTTCAGGTTTACATCACAGTTCAAAATTCTGAAGGCTACTAAGACTCCGAGTAGAGTAATAAGAGTCAGGGTGGGGTAATATGACTCAGGGTGGGGCGGATGATTTAAGAGATGTTAGTTGAGACAGCAGTGAATCACAGTGGAAGACAACTGCATTATGTCAATCATGAGGGACAACTCTGCTGGTAACACAATGCCTTCTGCCTTACATCTAGTCACAGACTCTCATCTCTCTGTCTCTCTTTTTTCAGTGCTAAGACATTCAAGAAGCCTACCAAACATTTTGTGTACCTTTTCTTGTTTTGACACCAATGACGGAAGCAGGTCTTATTTCATATATACTAGCTGAGTAAGTTAAATCAAAACATTTTTGATGTATTTTACCTACCACTGCCATAATATTTGAAAGCTGAAAGTCTGAACCATTCAATACGAAATACATAGTTCTGAGTTTCCATATGCATATAGAAAATGGTATAAACATTTTTTTACTCTTTCATATGTTTAATATTTACTTACTTATTGCATTTATAAAGCAGCTGTCTAGAGTGATTTTAAGTCATGCACTAGTTACAAAATGGAAGATAAAGCAAAGTAGATCATCACTAGGTGCATGTTGGTTACCTGACATATTGGTTAAGTTAAGCAGTAATGTGTTGAGAGACTGCAAGATTTACTGTAAACATATATGCTATTTTACATACATGAAGGTGACATGGTTAGCACTGCTGCCTCCCACTGCTCACTCCTCCATCCATTTCACAGTGCTTCTCTGCGCAGTCTGCATATCCTCCCTATGTGTGCCTGTTGTCTCAGGGTGTGGCAGTTTCCCTCCAGGTCCCATACCATAGATAAACTGGTGACTATCCAAACTCTCCATAAGATGGCATGCCATGTGCAAGAGAGATTGTGTGTGTGTCTGTTTGTGTGCATGTACATGTGTGGGTTTGTATATGTGTGTATGTGTGTGCATGCGAGCCCGCGTGTGTGTGTGTGTGTGTGCGTGTGTGTGTGTGTGTGTGTGTGTGTGTGTGTGTGTGTGTGTGTGTGTGTGTGTGTGTGTGTCAAAGTCAAGGTAAACTTTATTGGCATTTACAACTACACATGTGTAGCCTAAAAAAAATTGTGTGCATCAGCTCAATTCTTGAGATTACAAAGGAAAGTGAAACAACACATACAAGAAGAGGAATAAACATAACTAACAAATACAGTACTAATCCCAATATATGCAAGAAAAACCAGAGATATTTAGCAACACTCATATATGAAAAGAATACCCTCCCCCGAGTTAAATTAACTACCCTATTTAAAGTAATACAAAACACACTACAGATTGAAATGCCTGAGTTATTTGTCTAATATTGCACTTCAGTGAGTTAAGTAATAATGACTATGGATATAATAAATAAATATTGCACTTACTTGGAATATATGTAAGCATATATATCACAAATAAATAAAAATTGACTTATTATGTATCGAGACTGCAGGGACTAGTGCCTGAGTTCAGAATTCTAATCACTGTAGGATACAAACTGTTACCGAATCGTGTAGTCCTGCAGCAGGTGCTGTGATATCTCCTGCCCAATGCCAGATGCTTAACCATTCCATGTGCATGATGTGTGCTGGCATGTATTATTTTGGGAGCCTTTCGGATGTTTCTTGCAGAATAAAGATGTTGCATCGATGGAAGACTGGAACTTGTTACCTTTTCTGCAACTCTCACCACTCTTTGTAGCACCTTCCTTTCTATAACTGTGCAGCTTCCAAACCACACTGTGAATATGTAGATGAGAATGCTCTCTATTGCACCTCTATAGAAGGTGGAGAGAATAAAATGGAGGCACTGGTACAGTTTCTTGACCAGTTGGCTGGTGCACACCCAGGAACAGTGTGTGTGTGTGTGTGTGTGTGTGTGTGTGTGTGTGTGTGTGTGTGTGTGTGTGTGTGTGTGTGTGTGTGTGTGTGTGTGTGTGTGTGTGTGTGAATAAATGAAAAATTACATGAGGAACACCAGTATGATGTTATCATTTGAACTCATCACAGGGCTTTTGAATTTACAAACTACGTTAAATATACATTTTTTTTTCTTAGTTTACTTGGGCTTTAAATGTTTCATCGACAACTCTTTAAACAGTTCTGTAGAAAACATAGCCTTTCTAGCTTTATATACAGTGCACAAATGTTTCTTTTTGTGGTATATCACAATGCCTTTTGTTTTACAAACAGCACAAAAAACAGTAATTATTTATCACTTACAGAGAGGATCTTCCGCGAGACATTTGGAATACATCACTGGTGCTCTAAAAAATAAAAGTTACCTAGTAAAACAGTGTAGCTTCAAGAGATCTACCTGATGTTTTACACTTAGCCATGCTCTGTGCTAATTTATTTTATAATGATTTCAATTCAACTTAGTAGAGAGCACACACAGTGTTTTGTTTCAATCCCAGCTTAATCACAAATACATTTTCCGTGGTCTTTAACATTACTCTCAGGTTTTCACTGAACTGTCACTTCACTGAAGTGATATAGACCAGAAACACAAAGCACTTGGTCTGCAGACTATTACATGCCTTGTCAATAAGCAGATAGAGACCAAAGGTGAGAATCTAACCCTGCACCTTGTGTATGTGATGTAAACACCTTAACAATTGGGTGTTGGAATGTGTTCTGTTTGTATTTGTATTCATAAAGCACAAATATGTTTGTACTATGACATAAAATACTCAGCTGTGGAATAAAATGTACATATTTGTAGTATGTTTCAACAAAGACAGAACTAATATTTCTCCTTTGCCAGAAGAAGATAACATTGTCCTTAAAAGCAAATTTATAATAAGCAAGTAAAAATAATTCCATTATAGATTTTTCAGTACTGTAGTATACTGTTAATAAAAGACTTTGAGGAGTCAGCATAGCAGTTAATGCTAAGGATATGCTACCCCCTCCCTAACAAATATCTTAATTTCATCAAAACCAAAGTAAAAATTCTGCTTACCTAGGCCATTCATAAAACATTTTGTAAAAAATCTGTAACAATCCAAGATAAAATGAGCAATTGCACTAAGTATTGCGTGGCATTATTTTGTGTGTGTGAGTTCTTAAGTAAATATTACAAGCCTAGCAAATAACCATGCATTGATTTGTGAGATTCAAGTCCTGTACATTGTGTCTGTGAGGTAAACCCTTTAACCATAATGGCAACCCCAAACCAGAAAGTGAGCACTGCAGGTTTTTCTCAACTGCACCATCAAGAAGAATGCCAAGACTTATTGTATTGTTTGGGATTGGACCTGGGCCAACTGATTGAAAGGCAGCAATACTCACCACTGATATACAATCAGGTCTATATCACGTCAGTGAAAATTTAGTTCAGTGAACAACATTTTCAGTTCCATTGAATGGACCATTCATCAAACTGTTCATAGTGAGATCACGGTACAGTGAGGATCTGGAAATTTGTCCTTTCCCCACTGTAGTGGAATCTCAGAGTTGGTATATATAACTAGCAGGGGGGGTGCAGCCCCCCACAAGAGCAGATTTCACTGAACTGTCACTTCACTGAAGTGATATAGACCAGAAACACAAAGCACTTGGTCTGCAGACTATTACATGCCTTGTCAATAAGCAGATAGAGACCAAAGGTGAGAATCTAACCCTGCACCTTGTGTATGTGATGTAAACACCTTAACCATTATATCAGCCACCAAGTATGCTCATATGGGCATATGTGTACACAATATTTACACACACATACACACACACAGACATACACACACACATATATATATATATATATATATATATATATATATATATATATATATATATATATATATATATTATATATGTGTGTGTGTGTGTGTGTGTGTGTGTGTGTGTGTGTGTGTGTGTGTGTGAGTGTGTGTGTGTGTGTGTGTGTGTGTGTGTGTGTGTGTGTGTGTGTGTGTGTGTGTGTGTGTGTGTGTGTGAGTGTGTGTGTGTGTGTGTGTGTGTGTGTGTGTGTGTGTCTGTGTGTGCGTATATATATATATATATATATATATATATATATATATATATATATATATATATATATATATATATATATGGGTCTACCTGATAACACCGACATGCCAAAACACTGACAACGAAGTAAACGACACGAAAACAGCGAAAAAGAAAAAGTTCAAAAACACAAAGCTTCACATGGCCGACAAACCAAAATCCCGACAAACAACAAAACAAATACCTTTCCCAAAAAACACACACAACACATGCACACCAAAAACCTTACAAACACAATTATCTATGCACTAACCTTAACCCAAACCCTAACCCTAAGATCCGTCACTACCGCACACTTACCTTACCCGCACCCTAACCCTAACTCACTTAATCCGCCCCTAACTCTCAGGTCCATTACCTTACCCGCACCCTAACCCTAACTCACTTAACCCGCCCCTAAAGCTAAACTCCATCACTATCGCACACTTACCTTACCCACACCCTGACCCTAATGTCTGTCCCTATCGCACACTTACCTTAACATGTCGGTGTTCTCAGCGTCGGGATTATCAACTATCGGTCTTCTCTGTTGTCGATCTTCCGGTGTCGGTGTTCTCATTGTCAGCGTTCTGCGATGTTGCCGTTTTCAGGTAGACCCATATATATATATATATATATATATATATATATATCTATATATATATATATATATATATATATATATATATATATATATATATATACATATTTATGGGTCTAGGACACATGCTCGACTAGCATATGTCCGAATCACAAAACTTCGAACACACATACACGAAAGTGCTTAACATCGAAAAGCACTTCCGTGTATGTGTAGTTCAAAAAAAAAAAATCAACGTTTCTGCAGGGGGGCTTTGCCCCCTGCACCCCCCAAACCCCCCTACTTTATTATTCTCACTCCGAGATCACACTACAGTGGGGAAAAGGGAATTTCCCTTTACCCACACTGTAGTCCGATCTATGAAACAGGCACACATACATGGAAGCGCTTGTCGATGTTAAGCACTTTTGTGTATGTGTGTTTGATGTTTTGTGATTCGGACATATGCTAGTCGAGCATGCGTCCGGATCCCATATAGATATATATATATATATATATATATATATATATATATATATATATATATATATATATATATACATATATATATATATATATATATATATATATATGTATATATATATATATATATATACATATGGGTCTACTTCATAACATTGAAATTTCATAACATTGAATTTCATAACATTGAGACCAAAGTCCCAAAACAAAGAAAACCCAACACTTTGAAAACACAGAACATTGAAAGTGTGCTTCATAACATTGAAAACTACAATCCATATATAAATAACATCCTCTCTTTCTATAACAACACCTAACAAACGCACCTTCTACTACATTTCTGCAGGGGGGGGGCAAGCTCCCCTTCACCCCGTGTGGGGGGGGTCTGCCCCCACCCCCTCGTAAAATAAATATACCAATTCCAAGATACACTACAGAGGACAGTGGAAAAAAGTTAATTTCCTAACCTCACTGTATCACAATCACCATACACTGAGGTTAGGAAATTAACTTTTTTTTCCACTGTAGTGTGATCTTGGAAACATAGTAGAAAGTGTGTTTGTTAGTTAGGTGTTGTTGTAGGTGGAGGGTATCTTATTTAGATGTGTAATGTAGTTTTCAATGTTATGAAGCACACTTTCAATGTTCTAAGTTTTTAATGTTTTAGGTTTTCAGTGTTTTGAATTTTTGATGTTATGGTCTCAGTGTTATGAAATTCAACATTATGAAATTTTAATGTTATGAAGTAGACCTATATATATATATATATATATATATATATATATATATATATATATATATATGTGTGTGTGTGTGTGTGTGTGTGTGTGTGTGTGTGTGTGTGTCTGTGAGTGTGTGTGTGTGTATATATATGTGTGGATGAATTTGGTTCCTGTGTTCCTTTCTATGTTTTCAGTTTGCAGCTTCAATGGCCACGGTGGTGCAGCAGTTAGTGTTGCTGCCTCACATCCAGAGGTTCTCTGGTTCGATTCTCGTCTGGGTTGCCTTTTGTGGGGAGTCTGCATGTCCTCCCTGTGGTTGCGTGGGTTTCCTCCGGTTTCCTCCCACATCCTCATACCATGCTTTTCGGCCCCAAAACTTGGACCGAACCACAAAAGGAGGGGGAGTATCGATATTCATCAAAGATACCCACACCTCCAGGTTGGTGGCAAAGCACGAAGCATCAGAGACTATCCATGTGCAACTAACAGTGGGTAAAACTTCCTTCCAGTTTATAGCCTGCTACAGACCACCCTCCCAAACCCAGGAACCCCACTCGGCCTTCCTGAGAACACTGGAAAATATGAAGGTCTCTCCAAACACCATTATATTGGGCGACTTCAACTACCCAAACATAGACTGGGAGCATTACTCCAGCTCCAACACCCTAGCCCAAAGGTTCCTAGAATTTATAAACTCAAATGCTATGGAACAACTTGTTACCACTCCCACAAGAGGAGAAAACATACTGGACCTGATCATCACCAACATGGGGACTCTATGCTCCAGACCAGAAGTGTATCCCTCACTGGTAAGATCAGACCATAAACTAATCTCACTGGATATTCACATCCCGACCCCACCCCCTGCCCAGAAAACCACAGTGAAAAACTTCTCTAAAGCAAATTTTACACTCCTCAAAACTGAGGTGGAATCCTTCAAAGCCCCCGGGCCTGTGGAAAATACGGCCCAGACCGCAGAATCCTTTATAAACACATTCTATGAACACCTTGAGGAATGCATGGATCATGCGATCCCAAATAAAACCAAGACCCAATCCTCCAAAGGCAGATGTCCTGTCAGGTGGACCCCAGCCATAAACAAACTATACAATAGAAGGAGGAAGCTACTAAACGATAAAGCAAAATCCCAAAAAGGGAAGGCATCACTGATCAGTATTAGCAAAAAACTACGGGCACACATAAAATTGTCTAAGGCCAGCTTCGAGAGAAAAATTGCACAGGACACTAAGGATAATCACAAGGCTTTCTTTAGTTATGTTAGGAACCTGGGTGGTAATTCCCAGATATGCTCAGAATTAGTCCAAAATGACAAAAAATACACCGAACCCACAGACATTGCCAACATCCTAGCTGACAGGTTCAGCGCAAACTCCCCCCCACCTCCCCACCAAAAGGGCAAATATCTATCCCAGCAGAGTGCTGCCCCCCTGACATCTCAGATGCTCAGGTAAGAGCCGCCCTCTCCAAAGCAAAAAACACAGCATCAATAGGACCAGATGGTGTCCCAGGCTGCGTCCTACATGAACTCCAAGAAGAGCTAAACCCAAACATAAAACTACTGTTCAATCTCAGCCTTACTACAGGATATGTGCCCAAAGAGTGGCGTACAGCAACAGTGGTCCCTCTCGATAAAGGTGGTGCCTCAACAGATCCTGGAAACTATCGCCCCATAAGCCTGACTAGCTTGGTCTGCAAAGCTATGGAAAGGATCATCATGGACCTCATAAATAAAGATATTGGGGACCTACAAACACTGGATCCTACCCAGTTCGGCTTTGTTAAAGGCAGATCCTGCCTCTTAAACCTGGTTGATTTCTTTGAAACAGTCACCAAGGCCATTGACGAGGGGAAGATGGTCCACACAGCCTACCTGGACCTCGCAAAAGCATTCGATACAATACCCCACTCGGGCATTATAGATAAGCTCACCAGCTTAAATATAAAGCCCTATGTCACTAGATGGATTGCAAACTGGCTCAAGGACAGAACCCACATGGTTAGAATTGCTGGAGCCATGTCAGACTCCAAACCAGTTACAAGTGGTGTCCCACAAGGCTCAGTCCTGGGACCTCTCTTGTTCGGTATATATTTCTCGGAGGTACAGGCCAACACAGAAGGACTGTGGCTGACCAAGTTCGCAGATGACTGCAAACTGGGCACCATAATCGACTCTCCAGCCGACACAAGCATCCTCCAAAAGGGCCTCATAGAAACAGACAACTGGTGCCAGAGCCATGGCCTCAAGCTAAATGCCAAAAAGTGTATAGTCATCCCCTTTGGCAAAAACAAAGTGCCCACAAATTACCACATAGGTGGAAATCCATTAAGTACAGAAGAAGTAATTAGGGACCTGGGGACCCAAGTTGATAGCAATCTCTCATTTGACAACCACGTGGCCAAAGTGGTTAGAAAAACATTTTATATAGCCCACCTAATCATGAAGGGATTCACATCTAGATCAGGGGAGGTCATCGTGCCTCTTTACTCATCCCTCATCAGGTCCATAATTGAGTACAATGCCCTTTTGGGATGTACCTTACCAGACACCTGCAGCAACTGGAAAGACCCCAAAAGTACCTCACCAAGAGGATCAAAGGGCTCAAACAGATGCCATATGCTGCCCGGTTAAAGAAACTCCAGCTCTACTCAGTGGCATACCGCCTGTTCAGAGGCGATCTGTGCCTGACGTATAAAGCCATGTCCAACCCGGAATTAATGGACATGCTGCACCTCAGAAAATCCAAATCCCATCGAGCTACGCGCTCGAGAGACTTGAACCTCAGCTTTGAAATAAATAGGACATGCTGGAGGGACAGATTCATAACCCAGAGGCTCCCTTCACTCTGGAATAAAATCCCAGTCCAGGTTAGGCAGAGTCCCTCATTTACTCTCTTCAAGAGGAATCTTGATGAGTGGATGGGAGATCGTAGGTTTACCCAGGGTATCACTTCTGTGTCACTGTTAGACAGAGGCACAGTATACTAACCTCGAAAAAGGGCATAGCAAAATAAATTTAAAATGGGTGGCGAAAGCCAAACACATTCTGGCTAGGCTTATAAATGCCCTAGGGCAGATAGCCTAGTATGAAACTATGAACCTATGAACCTATCCCAAAGATGCTGTAGGTGGATTGGCTTAGGCTATGGTAGGCAATACGGAGTTGCTATGGGGATGTGGGGGGCATACAGCAGTCAACAAATGTCATTTTTGGTGACAATGACTTGTGCATTTTGTATGATGCTGCCATTTAATGATGAATGAAGAGGACAAATCCTGTCAAGTGCCTGCCAGCCATCACTGATGTTACCTTGTTCCCTGGAATGTAAAATCAAAGGCTATAGTTCACTAAAGCAAATGCAACATACCTTGATGGACACTGATTCAAGTCACATGACTGAGATCCTGTTTCTGGCTTTGAAGTGAGAGCAGATGTGATTAGGAGACAGACCACTGGCAAAGCCATGACACTACAAAATGTATTGTACCTGAATGTGCTGGTGAAATGTGAGTCATAGCATTGCATTGGGCAAAGCTTGCAGTTTACTAATTTCTGTTCCTTTCATCACCAATGAACATAAGTTTTACATAGCAGAAAGAAGTTTTGCTTTCATAGCTGATGAATGAACCATCCATGACCATACCTTTTAACCTCTTAGAACAAAAAATCTGGACAAAGCCGTAAATAATGGTGGGACAAAGCCCCCCCAAAAAATAAGGACACTTTTTAAATATTGCAATTACAAACTTAGAAAGTTGATAGAAAAACAGGTTTTGCATTAGTATGAATTTTCTAAAGGGTATGAAGTCTAAAAGTCAAATGTCTGTCATTATTTTCTGACTTCAACCCTCAAAGATTTAACAATGATTTGCAAAAACAATAAATAAATTTTATGAGAAACAGATCAAAAATATTAGTCAAAAATCTGGACATTCTGCAAAAATCTGTACAGTGGAGAGGTATGTGACTGACTGACTGAAGAGCCTGGGGTTGAGCAGATTCAGCTGAGGTGTTTTGGGTGCCTAGAAAGGATGTTTCCTGAGTACTTCCTCTCAAAAGCTGTGTGGCATGTATGACACACTGAAAAGTGACCACAGGACAAATGCAGCATATGGGGAATTTATATCTCTCAGCTTGACTGGGAATGCCTTGATATTCTGTAGCATTTTATGAGGACTGTTACTGTAAAAAAGGAAAGTTTGGGATGTCCTGTTGTTTGCTATCATAGCAGTTTTTGGCAAGAATACAGCATCCATGGGACCAGATGACATCCCGGGCTGTGTAGTACATGAACTACAAAATTAACTGGCACCTCACCTAAATGTCATGTTTAATCATAGCCTCACCTCAAGCTTTGTGCCCACTGAGTTGCGCACAGCTACAGTTATCCCACTCCACAAGGGGGGTCCAACTTGGATCCCGGGAACTACAGCACCATCAGTCTGACAAGCCTGATCTTCAAGGCCATGGAACGTATTATCATGGAACTTCTAAACAAAGACATTGGCAATCTTCAAACACTGGACCCCACCCAGTTTGGATTCTTGAAGGGCCGATCTTGTCTCCTGAACCTGACTGACTTCTTTGAATCAGTCTCCAGAGCAGTGGACAAGGGTAAGGCGGTCCACACAGTGTATCTGGACCTCGCCAAGGCCTTTGACACCATCTCCATCTCTGGAATCATAGATAGACTTACTAAGCTGGACATTAATCCCTACATCACTCGATGGATTGCCAACTGGCTTACTGACAGAACCCCACACTGTAAAAGTAGCTGACTCCAAATCCATCTCCAGACAAGTGACAAGTGGAGTACCTCAGGGTTCAGTCCTGGGACCACTCTTGTTTGGCATCTACTTCTCTGAATTACAGCCCAACACTAAGAGACTCTGGCTAACAAAGCTTGCAGATGACTGCAAACAGGGAGCCATTACTGAATCCCCAAATTATGTGGATACTCTACAAAAGGGCCTTACAGAAACATATGCTTGGTGCCAGAGCCATGGGCTCAAGCTCAATGGTAAGAAATGTATAGTTATCCCCTTTGGGAAAAAACATGTACCCGTGAATTACCACATAGGTGGTAGTACACTAAACACTGAAAGTGTGATAAGAGACTTAGGGACACAGGTGGACAGTGTTCTCACATTCGATAACCACATCACAACAACAGTCAGGAAATCCTTTTATGTGGCATACCTCTTCACTAAGGGTTTTTCATCCAGAAAAAAGGAGGTCATTGTCCCACTGTACTCATCCCTCATTAGACTCATTATAGAATACAATGCTCCATTTGATATGTACCTCTCAAGACATCTGCAACAACTGGAAAGGCTGCAGAAATACCTCACTAAAAGAATAACAGGCCTAAAGAAAATGCCCTATGCTGACCACCTTATAAAAATCCAGCTATACTCTGTTGCATATCGTCTACTCAGAGGCAATCTCTGCTTAACATACAAGTCCATGTCAAACCCAGAGGTGATGGACATGCTACACTTAAAGAAATCACAATCCCTCAGAGCCACACACTCCAGGGATCTAAACCTTGTCATCACAATAAACAAAACATGCTGGAGGGATAGGTTCCTGACCCAGAGACTCTCCAGCCCATACATGTCAAGCAGAATGCCTCTTTGGCCCTCTTCAAAAGGAACCTTGACGATTGGATGGAAGAAAAGAAATTCACCCCAGGGATCACATCAGTCACCCTGCTAGACAGGGGTCCAGGGACATAAATAGTGTGGGAAGTAATAGCCAGGGAATTGTTATGGCTAGGCTTGTATAGGCCCTAGGGCTGATAGCCTAGTACCAACCTATGAACCTATGAACCTTTGAAAGACGGTTAGAAAATAAATGGATGGCTGGATGGCTGAATGGCTGTATTGTTAGATGGATGGCTACTGACTGGCTAGTCAATCACTTATAGTAAAAATAACCACTCAGTTTGCTGTTATAACTGTTATGCTAGGTAGTAGCAGTGGTGTTGGTCAGAGGGAGGACCATTATATCTTAGACCACATGCTAGCATAATAACGGAGCTGACAAGCTTGTTCTTTTCAGTTGTTTTAGTCCCACAGAAATGTGTTCATTCTCTTGAACATTGCAGAAATGTATGATTGTGGTAAGAGGAGATCATAATATATTACTTCCCAGACAGAGAACCTAATAACTGAATTACAATCACCTGTCTGCTTAGACTTGTCATGGCTTTTGCACATACTGAGATTGATTGCTCAGAGTAATGGTTAGCAAACATTCATTTTGTTCCAACAAGTCTTTGCACTTTATTTTCTAATGAAGCTCTAGACATAAGCTGTAATGATGTATTTGCTTAGTCTTTATGCTATACACATACTTTGCAGTACTATGTCATGCAGGTCCCCAAGCTCATATTTAATTAGAAGTCAGGCTTTTCTATTAACATGACTCCCTGCTATGCATGGAATTATTATTATTATTATTATTAATATTATTATTATTATTGTTGTTATTATTAGTGTTATTGTTATTATTATTATTATTATTATTATTATTATTATTATTATTATTATTATGCCAGTGCACTGGCCCAGTAATAAAGGAGTCTCAGTGCTCACCACTAACACCAGTGAGGGGCATCCACAATGGGAAGGATAACAAATACACCTGCAATAAAGTATAATTTCCCTTAAGAGCATACAGGGATCACAGTCAGTCTGGGGCCGGTTTCTCCTTTTCTCTCCAGATCCCCAATAAGACTCCCCACTGATAGAGCTATAGGTTCCAGATCTCAGCCTAGTGGACAAGCTAAAACCTCCAGTACCCTCTC
>NC_056726.1:1055509024-1055516524 GCF_019279795.1 Protopterus annectens | reverse complement strand
TCCTAAATAACACTCTCCACTGACCATTATAGAGCAGAGTCCTTAGCCGGGTGTTCCAAGCCAAGTCTTCCACCATCCTTTGTGAAATAAGTGCTCTCAGTGCCTATGTTCAGTGTAGCTGTCACACATACTTTCTTTGAGGTTTGATTTTTTCAGACAGACAGACACACACACAAACACACACACACACACACACACACACACACACACACACACACACACACACACACACACACACACACACAAACACAAGGCTAGCACAGGTTACCCACTCTGCCACCTCCACCCAGAATATAAGGTAGATTTACTGCCACCAGAACACCCAAAGCCAACTAATTTAAGGATCTTACAAGGGTACCTAATTACACTTATTAAAATGAATACGTATACAATTGGTAGTATTTAACCAAGCAGCAAGACTTTAGGAACATGCAGCCACTGTGCCACTAAATAAATGCAAATACTCTGAAAGGTTACATATTTTCTAAAATACCAGCCACAATGAAAGGTATTGACATATTTAACAATAAATAATAATAAAAAAGAAAACATGAAAATACCGAATATTTACAATAAAAAGAGTTTCAATCACAGGAAATATAAAAAACAACACAGATGAAAAGACTCAAGACAGATACAGAAAAAAAGTATAATTTAGCTATCTCACTATATTTCTTTAACTAACTGAAGATTTTTTGTTCTCTAGTTACTTACTAAAGTAAGGCAGGTGAAAGTGGATGAGTGTCTTGTCATGTCCAAAAATAGAGTGCACCCCTCATACCTCTCAGTTTCATATTCAAATAACATATAATTATTTACAAAACTCCAGCCAGCTATGCTGGCATGTTATACATGCACTGACCTACTCCCTCTGGCACAGCTGGCACTACCTCACATCATCACATCTCTCCCCTTTGAAAACTCAAGCTAGTTTTTCAACTGACCCTGGAGGAATGTTGCTTAAAATAAATGAGTCTGTCTGGGAGCACATTACCCCATACCCTGTGTTGAGATAACATTTGCATTGGCATTGCTGACCTCACTACAGTGCTGCAATGTCATGTCATATGCCTGCAACTCTAGGCATCACCTTAATAACTTGGCATTTTGCTGGTTGGCTCAATGTAGCCATGTTAAGGGACTGTGATCTATAACCACAGTGAATTTTCCTCCATACATAGCTTTTACAGTGCCCATACTATGGCTAGACATTCTTTTTCTACAGCTGCATAACATTCCTCGCTGGGTTTGAGTCTATGGCTAAGAGATACAACAGGGTGCTCTTCTCTCTGTGAAGATACCTGGCTGAGTACAGCCCCCACCCATGGTTTGAAGCATCCACCTGCACAAAAACTTCTTTGCTGTAATCTGGACTGGCTAGCATGACGGGTCTTTTCAAATCCCCTTTAAGCTTTTGGAATGCCTGCTCTCAAGCTGGGGTCCACCCAGCCTTATCTTACCTGTTTTTCCTCATCAGGTCTGTGATGGGAGAGCTATTGTACTATAATTGGGAACAAACTTTCTATAGCACCCCGCTGTCCCCAAGAATGCTGTCACCTGATGTTTTGGTAACAGTAATAGGAGATGCCTGAATCGCTTCCACATTTGCAGATACTGGCCTGATCTTACCATTCCTCGCTCTATGTCCAAGGTAGGAGACCTCTGCCATACCCACCTGACACTTACTGGGCTTAATGGTCAACCCTGCCCTTTGCAGTCTGCCCAGGACCTCTCTGACATGCTACAGGTGGTCTTGCGAGGAATGCATGTAGATGGCAATATTATCCAGGTAATCAAGGGCATAATCTTCTCCTTCTACTAGGATACAATCTACCAGCCTCTGGAAGGTCGCTGGGTCATTTTTTATCCCAAAGGGCATCTTTGTGAACTTGTATAATCTAAAATGAGTCACAAAGGCTGACCTCTCTCTAGTGGTGGGAGTCAAGGGGGACCTGACAGTACCCCATGGTCAGATCAAAAGTGGTCACGTACTTAGCACCACCCAGCTGCTCTAAGGTTTCACCTGTCCTAGGCATGGCGTAAGTATCTGACTCTGTGTGACTGTTTAGTTTTCTGTAGTCCATACAGAGCCTGGTGCTGCCATCCTTCTTTGGTACCAGCACCACTGGTGATTCTCAGGGACTGCTGGACTCTTGGATTACTTCCAGTTCCACTATTTCCTGTATGTCCTCCTTCAGAGTCTGCCTGTCTCACTTAGGCTCCCTGTAAGGGGCCTGCTTGAAAGGCCTATGGGGTCCTATATCCACATGGTGCTGTACCAGGTGGATGCACCCAGGTATCCCAGTGACCATGTTCCCAAACTCCTGTAACACTGCTCAGATTTCTCAAACCTGGATAGGTGATTGCCACTGAAATGTTGCTACCCTGTGAACATGTCCCTAAACTCCTGTAACAGTGCTCAGATTTTTCAAACCTGGGAAGGCAATATTAAATATTAAATCTAAATAATAAAAAAGAAAACATGAAAATACTGAATATCAATTTATAATAAACACCAGATGGAGCGACTCAGACAGATACAGAAAAAACAACTAATCTCACTATATTTCTTTAACTAACTGATGAATTATTGTTCCCTAGTTGCTTACCAAAGGAGGGCAGATAAAAGTGGATGAGTGTTCTGCCAGCTCCAAAAACAGAGTGTACCCCTCACATCTATCACCAGTATATAAATACAATTTCAGTGCTGGATACAGAATCACATCATATTTGATTACCTGAATCTGTGGTTCCCACCATATCCTTTCACTAGAAACTGAGCCAGGATCTGGCACTGATGTGTCACAATATACATGTAGAACTTTAGTTAAGGCTTATTACAGCATCTGGAAACTGTAAAATAATTCCAGCATTCCCGCCCTTCCTGCAGAAGCTAACAAGCTATTCTCTGGCACCCTAGGGTAGCAATCAGTTCACCACTAAGGATGATAGAGCAATATCCCAGCACAAGCTTTTCACAGACATTATGTCTCTGGCTGCTTTCAGACCTGTGAGATAAAATAGTTATGGCCAAGTCATTTAATTTTAGGCTATTTTTCTTAAGGTTGGCTGAGCTGAGGTTAACCCCCTCCCTTTCAGTATATTCTGTTAAAATCTGACATTTCATCAGTTACAAGAATACAGTCTGACATGCATGTATATTTACTTTCTGTCCAGCAGGACCCACTGTTAATACATTTTTAACACAAGCAATTTTACAAATAAATTTTTGATACAAGCTTCTGTAAAAAATTAGTTTGATATTCAAATACCATATAATTCTTTACAAAACTCCAACTTGCTATGCTGGCATATGTTACACATGCACTGCCCTATTCCCCCTGGCACAGCTGGCAATACCTCACATCATCACATAAGGGTCTATGGTAGTTAATACTGACTTCTTCTGTCCAGGAGAGACATGGGCACCATCCTAGGAGTGAATTAGTGGTCACCCATCCATTGAGCTAGGTTGTGTTTAAATAGGATCAGGGAAGGGCTCTGTTTCACATGAACTTGAAGCGTGTACCAGAGAAGTGGCAGTCTCTGGGAGATGCATCTCTCCAACATAAACTGTTCATGTCAGAGGCTAGGTAAAGATCCCTAGGGTGAGTGGCCCTCTTGTAGTTTGATTTATGAATGTATAGCATTTCCATCAGGGGCTGGTTCAGAGACTACTCTGTAGGACAGGCACAGGTCACTCCTTAACAAGAACAAAAACTTGGCAAGGAAGCAACCACTGAAAAGCCATGAAAATATCATATTCAATAGTTAAGCGCTTTCATTCTTACACAAAGAACTTAATCAGAACAAACATTAATTAATATAAATTAATTTAAATAGAACACTGACACATCATGTGTTAAAAACAGCCAATTATATCCACTTAATCATTCAGCAACAATAAAAATTCTAAATAATTTAAACATAATATCTGCACAACAAATAATGTCATATTGAAATAATATTATAAACCATATTAAAAAACATATTTAAAAACCTAGTATATCAACCTTAAAAAGCTTCATAATGTTTTAACCTTAAAAGAGGAATGATGGAACAGGTACCATTTAATCCCGGACTATTCATAGCATCCAGCTTTAACTGCCATTTTAAGGTTGATATACTAGGTTTTTAATTATTTTTTTTAATATGGTTTGTAATATAAATTCAATATGACATTATTTGTTGTGCAGGTATTATATTTGAATTATTTAAGAGTTTTTTTTTATTGTTGTTAAATGATTATTAAGTGGCTATCATTGGCTGTTTTTAACACGTGATGTGTCAGTGTTCTATTTAAATTAGGTTGTATTAATTAATGTTTGCTCTGATGAAGATCTTAGTGTAAGAACGAAAGTGCTTAACCATTAAATACAGTATTTTCACAGCTTTTCAGTGGTTGCTTCCTTGCCAAATTTTGGTTCTTAGATTTTTTCCATATTTTTTGTTGTTATGTTCACTCCTGAACAACCTCTAGGAGACAGAGAATACAGTGACAGGGATTTCAGTCTTTCCACATAAGGCTTGTTTTATGTGCCCTGTAATTTCTTGCTGAGAAACCTCTGTGGTAGGTGTCTGGTGAGGTACATACAAAATGGAGCATTGTAGTTATTTATTGGTCTGATGAAGGCTGAGTATAATGGAATTATAACATCCTTGGATGTAGCTGTGATTCTTTTAGTAATAAGCTGTGCCACACAGAAGGATTTCTTTACTACTGTGGATATGTAACATGATGTTGTATAACAATATAATAACAGTTATGAATGAAAAATTGTGCTGTGATGTAATTTATATAGATTTAACTTCAGCATTTGATAGGGTCATACACAAAACACTGATCAATAAATTAGTACAACTAGGTATTGATGTACTCTTGATAAGATGGATAACTACATGGCTTACAAATAAGACATGGCAAGTATCATACAGCAAATGGACAGGTGAAATCCTTGGTTACAATCAGGGTGTCCCACAGGGCTCTATCCTAGGTCCTTACTTGTTTAAATTGTATCTTTCAGACCTAGCGTTTTCATCTGAGGTATTCTACAGTCTATGTGAAGACAACCTGAAATTGGGTAAACTGATTGCATGTGTCAGAGATAAGGCATGTCTGCAAAATAACTTGACTAAATTGACCATTTGGGCACAGGAGAAAAATATGCTGATAAATACATGAAAGACTAAGCATATGATATTTGGGAGACATAAATTGAAAGGTGAATATTTAATACAGCGCACAGTAATTGAAACTGTTGACTCATTTACGGACCTGGGTATATGGATAGATTCAGCTATGAATTTTTCTAATCATATCAACCAATTGGTTAATGATAGTTATAGAACTATAGATTATATAAAAATATTTATAAAGTCTTAGAAATCAAAAATAAGTCATCGTTTGTTAGCTACATTAGACCCAAACTTGAGTATGGAATAGCAATATGGAAACTGTATAAGAAAACAAGCATGAGTTAACTGGAAAGAGTACAGCGGAAATATGCCAAGGGCATCCATGGATGTGAAAATTTAAGTTATCATGAAAGGCTAAAATATCTGAACTTGTACAATGTCTCTTACAGATATCTAAGAGGAGATCTTATTCAGGTATTTAGGGCATTTAGTGACAACTACCTGTAGGAATGTTTGGGGCTATCAAAAAGTACTAGAGAATCATCAGATAACCTATGTAGAAGATTCTATAGGAATGAGAAGTGCACTAACTGGTTCTCTGACAGAGTAACTGATGCATGGATCAGACTACCAAATTACATTAAAGTACTAGAGAATCATCAGACAACCTATGTAGAAGGTTCTATAGGAATGAGAAGTGCACTAACTGGTTCTCTGACAGAGTAACTGATGCATGGAACAGACTACCAAATTACATTAAAGTACTAGAGAATCATCAGACAACCTATGTAGAAGATTCTATGGGAATGAGAAGTGCACTAACTGGTTCTGTGACAGAGTAACTGATGCATGGAACAGACACCAAATTACATTAAAGTACTAGAGAATCATCAGACAACCTATGTAGAAGGTTCTATAGGAATGAGAAGTGCACTAACTGGTTCTGTGACAGAGTAACTGATGCATGGAACAGACACCAAGTTACATTAAAGTACTAGAGAATCATCAGACAACCTATGTAGAAGGTTCTATAGGAATGAGAAGTGCACTAACTGGTTCTGTGACAGAGTAACTGATGCATGGAACAGACTACCAAATTACATTAAAGTACTAGAGAATCATCAGACAACCTATGTAGAAGGTTCTATAGGAATGAGAAGTGCACTAACTGGTTCTCTGACAGAGTAACTGATGCATGGAACAGACACCAAATTACATTAAAGTACTAGGGAATCATCAGATAACCTATGTAGAAGGTTCTATAGGAATGAGAAGTGCACTAACTGGTTCTCTGACAGAGTAACTGATGCATGGAACAGACTACCAAATTACATTAAAGTACTAGAGAATCATCAGACAACCTATGTAGAAGGTTCTATAGGAATGAGAAGTGCACTAACTTGTTCTGTGACAGAGTAACTGATGCATGGAACAGACACCAAATTACATTAAAGTACTAGAGAATCATCAGACAACCTATGTAGAAGGTTCTATAGGAATGAGAAGTGCACTAACTGGTTCTGTGACAGAGTAACTGATGCATGGAACAGACTACCAAATTACATTAAAGTACTAGAGAATCATCAGACAACCTATGTAGAAGGTTCTATAGGAATGAGAAGTGCACTAACTGGTTCTGTGACAGAGTAACAGACAGAGTAACAGACACCAAATTACATTAAAGTACTAGAGAATCATCAGATAACCTATGTAGAAGGTTCTATAGGAATGAGAAGTGCACTAACTGGTTCTCTGACAGAGTAACTGATGCATGGAACAGACACCAAATTACATTAAAGTACTAGAGAATCATCAGACAACCTATGTAGAAGGTTCTATAGGAATGAGAAGTGCACTAACTGGTTCTTTGACAGAGTAACTGATGCATGGAACAGACACCAAATTACATTAAAGTACTAGAGAATCATCAGATAACCTATGTAGAAGGTTCTATAGGAATGAGAAGTGCACTAACTGGTTCTGTGACAGAGTAACTGATGCATGGAACAGACCACCAAATTACATTAAAGTACTAGAGAATCATCAGATAACCCATGTAGAAGGTTCTATAGGAATGAGAAGTGCACTAACTGGTTCTGTGACAGAGTAACTGATGCATGGAACAGACACCAAATTACATTAAAGTACTAGAGAATCATCAGATAACCTATGTAGAAGGTTCTATAGGAAAGAGAAGTGCACTAACTGGTTCTCTGACAGAGTAACTGATGCATGAAACAGACACCAAATTACATTAAAGTACTAGAGAATCATCAGACGACCTATGTAGAAGGTTCTATAGGAATGAGAAGTGCACTAACTGGTTCTCTGACAGAGTAACTGATGCATGAAACAGACACCAAA
>NC_056726.1:1055419024-1055504024 GCF_019279795.1 Protopterus annectens | reverse complement strand
TTCTGAGGGATGACAGTATTGAAGGCAGAACTGAAGTCTATGAATAGTACTCTTGCATAGCAGTTCTTGCCTTCGAAGTGGGTCAAAGTTTGTTCGTGCACTGCTAGGGAGATGGCATCTGCTGTACTACGGTTCATCCTGTATGCAAACTGGAATGTGTCCATAGGTTCATAGGTTGGTACTAGGCTATCAGCCCTAGGGCCTATACAAGCCTAGCCATAACAATTCCCTGGCTATTTCTTCCCACATTATTTACTTCTCTGGGCCCCTGTCTAGCAGGGCAACTGACGTGATCCACAGGGTGATTTTCCTTTCTCCCATCCAGTTGTCAAGGCTCCTTTTGAAGAGGGCCAAATAGGCACTCTGCTTGACATGTATGGGTAATCTATTCCAGAGTCTGGGGAGTCTCTGGGTCAGGAACCTATCCCTCCAGCATGTTTTGTTTATTGTGATGACAAGGTTTAGATCCCTGGAGCGTGTGGCTTTGAGGGATTGGGATTTCTTTAAGTGTAGCATGTCCAACAGCTCTGGGTTTGACATGGCCTTGTATGTTAAGCAGAGATCATCTCTGAGTAGACGATATGCGACAGAGTACAGCTGGAGTTTTTTAAGGCGGTTAGCGTAGAGCATCTGCTTTAGGCCTGTGATTCTTTTAGTGAGGTATTTCTGTGGCCTTTCCAGTTGTTGCAGATGTCTTGAGACGTACATGCTTGAGGTTATGTAATCTTTAACCAGCTTTTCAAAGCATTTCATCACTGTCAAGGTTAAAGCCACTGGTCAGTAGTCATTTATAGCTGTTGGTTGTGGTTTCTTCGGTAAGAGAATGATGGTCATCTTCTTTAAGCATTCTGGTACACTGGCTAGTTGTAGCAAGGTATTGAAGATGTCTGAGTACTGGCACGAGATCATTCACACGTTCCTGTAGTACCCTACCCATGATGTTATCTGGGCCTGCTGCTTTCCTCAGGTTAACCCATTTCAAGGTTCTGATGACATTAGTTGTGTTCAGGCTCAGCACTGCTTCATCCTTGTCAACAGGTAGTTTATTTGCCACCATTTTGTTATCTGTATCAAACCTGATGGAGAAGATGTTCATTTGGTTCAAAAATTCAGTGCAGTCATCGCATGAGGCTGATGCATGTTTGTAGTCATTGATGTTTTGTATGCGTGTACGTAGTCATCTGTATCCCTCTTGTCACTAATGTGGCTCTGCATCTTCCTGCCATAGCTTCTCTTCACATCCTTAATACGTTTGTTCAGTCTGGCTCCAGCAACCCTCAGGACATCCATGTCATTTGATCTGAATGCTGCTTTCCTAGATTTTACGAGCTTATACACCTCACTGGTTAGCCATGGCTTTTGGTTTACCCTTATGATGATGCACTTGGGGCTTATTACATCATCCACACATTTAGCATCCGTGATAACGACCTTGCCTGATAAAGAAGAATGACCCCCTAGTACAGTAGGATTCCACGGTCATCTGCTCAGTAAAAAACACTGACTCCCTTTAACAGCGACTCAAGACTCTTTTTCCTGAGTAAAATACTATCTGACCTCCAACCAGCTATTCCTCGATCCAAACAAATCAAAACTACTTTGCTTCAATCCAAAACATGTTGCAAAAAATCCATCCTTCTCTGTTACCTCCTCTAACAACAACAAAATACAATTTGTCACCCATAGCCAAATACTATGAGTTCATATACATGAAACCCTAAAATTTGATATCTATATTAAATGTAATAAAAAAAATCACTATAGAGCCGAACCATCTCTAACAGAGTTTGATCTGATGTCACCACACATCTCTATCTAATACAGCTCGATCTCATATCACCACAGATCTCTAACTAACACAGCTCAATCTCATATCACCACTACCTTCCTCCTACCTTTCTCTCTGCTGCACCAATGGTTACCAACATCCAGCTAAATTATCTAAACAAGCTTCAACATTTTACAAGGCTACAACAAGGTCACAACATTTGCAGCCAACATCCCCTATAAGGTCACACCATTGTCTAGCACTCAAACATCTCCAGTGTCTACAACTACCACACCAATGCATGTATTTTCAACTCCCTATTGTCCACAAGCTACTATATAAAACAAATGACTGTCCATCCCTTAAAAACCTATTGCAATCTTACCATCCACCTAGGATTCTACCCTCTTCCGACAAATCTCTCCTACTAATATCCAAGCCTAACAGCTTGGCTCACTGCTCCCTAATCTATCACATAGCATCCAAAACTAGAATTCCATCCCCTTAAGAATTAGACAACACCCATCACTAAAGTCTTTCAATCTTCTACTAAAAAGACACCTACTCAACCCATGGCGAATACTCTGACTGATTAAACTGTTCTTCTCTCGTCTAACTACTTTTGTTGTCAAAATCCTTATCCCTTCTAAAACAGAGTAACTGCATATAATTATGACCTACAATATGTCTGAATACTATAATGTTATGAATAATTACCTGTGCTTGTTTGTATATAATTCTACTGCTGACTTAGCTCTCTGTGTTTATGGTTACACTGCATAAAACTGCGACTTCCCATGCTTAACTACATAATATCTTTGTTAGATGTCATTATTAATGTTCAGTTTTATTGTGTTGTACTGGAGCGTATCTCCCTGAGCCTTTTCCAGTAAAGAAAATCCATAAATAAATGTGTTGGCCCTCTTCTCTTAAGGAGAAATACCACATCCCAATGCCCTACATCCTCACACACAATGTGAGAGCAAAAAACAAGTTACCTCTCTGATCTGGGTTTTCATTCATTCTATAAGGAGCACCAGATCTTAATATCATCATGGTCTACTGTCTCACACATTTATTAAAACAATTTAAACAGATCTGTTGACTGTGCCTCCTAACACATTATGACCAAGGCAGCTGCCCCTTTTGCCTACTCTAGCTACACTTCTTGTGCATTTCCATCAGTGTCATGGGCAAAGGTAAGTGGAAGTTCAGAGAACACTCACATCAGTTGTTTCCTAAATAGCAAATATCAAAGGATAGGTCACACATTAACATGATACTGCAATGTCTTAATGCTTTGCCAGAGATGGCCTCCACCTGTCACCACTGGGTTTCTGGATCCTGGCCAAGGCTCTCGCATCCCCCATTGTGGTTTCTTTAGGCAATGTCCCAAATACAAACCTTCCAACATAAAAAATCTGTCAAAAAGCAAATTGAAGGTCATGCTGCTTAACGCTAGGAGCCTTACCCTGAAAATTGTCTTACTGGAGGCTTACCTTGCACTGGAAGATGCCGATGTCTGTGCTGTCATGGAAACTTAGTGCATGGCTGCAGAGTGTACCCCTGCCTTACCAGGTTATTCCTCATTCCACACATTCCAACCCTAGAATGAGGTCAGGAGACTAAGGGTGATAGAGTCCCTATCATCATTAAGGACAGGCACACCTCCAGACTGGTTTGCCAGCATGATGCACTGGAACTACTCCAGGTGCAACTGACAGTTGGCAAAACACTTGTCCAAGTTAAAGCCAGCTATAAACCCCCATCCATGACTCAGGACACCCACACCTCTTACCTGGAACTACTTGACTCCATCAAGGTACCCCCTAACAGCCTGATCCTTGGTGACTTCAACTACCCCACCATAGACTGGGTGAACTATTCCTGCACTAATGCACCTTTCAATGATTCCTTGACTTCATCAATTCTAACACACTAGACCAGCTCGTCTCATTGTCCATAAGGGGAGAAAACATTCTGGACTTGGTTCTCACCAACATGGGTGACTGCTGCATTACTCCCATAGTATGTTCTTCCCTGGTGACATCAGATCATCGGACTGTCTTATTTAAAGTTTCTATCCCACCCAACCCCCCATCAAGATAAAAAACTTCTAAAAAGCTGACTACAACCTCCTAAAGGAGGGTATCTTTAACTTTACACCACCACCCTCCTCTGAGGATGCAGATAACTATGCTGAACAGTATGTCAGTGTAGTATACAAGCACCTGTACATGGGCATGGACTCAGCCTTACCCAATATAAGTAAAATCTGGTCCTGAAGGAAACACAAACCTGTTTGGTGTACATCCTCTATCAACAGGCTTTACAACAAAAGGAAGAAACTGTTGTCTAAGGGTAAAAAGGAACAAATTCCAAATTGGAAATACTCCCTACTTAGCCTCAACAAGCAGATTAGATCACTAGTGAAAACCTCCAAAGCCAATTATGAATCAAAACTAATCTCTGAAACAAAGGGAAACCACAAAGTCTTTTTCAGTTACATCAGGAACCCTCCATGGCAAAGCCCAGGTTTGTTCTGAATTAATACTTAACAGTACCACTTACACTGATCTTACACTTACTTTACATAGGTGAATCAAAAAGGAGTTTTCGAGTTAGGTTCTTAGAACATCTGAGAAATATTAAAAATGAAAAGGTAGAAAGCCCTTTAGGCTTTCATTTTAAAAAATTTCATAACAGTGATTTTAAGAATTTAACAGGCAGAATCTTGGAAAAAGTACATTGTGTGAAAGGTATGTGCTTGAAGAATAAACTACAATGGAAAGAAGCACTGTTTATTTTAAAATTTGACACTCTACACCCTAAGAGGTTAAACAGAGAGCTTGATTGGAAATGGTTGTTGTAATTAAGTGTTTTTTAATTGTTTTATTAGAATAGTTTTTTACTATATAAAGGAATGAGAAATGGGTTTTGTTATACTCTGTTAAAAGGCTTATGCCGAGGCGCTGGAGAACATCAATTGTTGGTACTATAAAATAAATTCTTTGGATATACTGGCTGAGTCGTTTCTTGTTCTGAATTAATACTTAACAGTACCACTTACACTGATCCTGTTGACTTAGCCAACCTGCTGGCAGATAGGTTCAGTGCAAACTTCACCTCCCTGTCTTCCCCTCAAAGACCCTTTCAACATCCCCGATCATACCTCTCAACCTGGAAACATCAAAAATATGGACAAGGCCCATGAAAAATAGTTACAATCTGTACACTGCGTAACATCTAATTTGCATACATACTTACGTAACCCCAACAACTTCAATGGAATTGTGGGAGACCAACTTTCAAATGCAAACTGAAGAACAGACAACCAAAATATGGCACCAGCGTCCCCCTGCAGCCATTCCAATGTCCCATTACCTGGCTATTTCACCCCATTTATCATAAACACTAATGTGTGCATACTGCTTTACTTCTACAATGATTTGGATTTTATTTTTACATTTTACAGCACAACAATGCACAAACACTAATAGACATCTGGTAAACAAAGCAATACTGTCTCAGAATGAAAATAGACTTGGTATTAAACTTCTCTGCCCTTGAAACTCACATTCATTGAAACAGCATTGAAACCCACACCACATCCAAAGAAAATGCATCTGGCCAGTGGTGGATAAAGATTACCTTTGGGCTGTTTTCAAATCATTGGACCCTTGCACACAAAACAAGAAACATACATGTGTTCTTTTCTTTGATACCCCTTCCTGACTTTATTAAATTATATTCCTTGACCTTATGACCTTGTATAATACAACGCACTTGTTAGATAGAGCACATTTCAAATTTATTGTTTGGACATTTTCCAGTAGGCTGTACTGTAGGCAATGAAACAAAATGCATGAACCAGTAATGACAAAAACTGCTCAATTAAGAACATTTCCATCATAAAAGTCTACTTCCATGCCCACACTATAAATAGAATGACAGTAGTGTCATCCATAGGCATCTTGCACAGCTTCTCGCATTTATTTTCAATTTCATTTTTTTGGGGCGGGAGAAAGGGTCAAAAACCAGGGACACATTTTAAACATTGCTTGTATAATTTTATAAAGTTGCTAAAATAAAATGTTGTTTTACCACCATGCATTTCACTGACAAGTCCTGAACCCAGGACGCTATGCACTACAGTCAGAGCAACATATCATTATGCCAAATCAGCAGCTTCCTGAAAAATAGGAAGACTGAAACTTAATGGCTAGCATTTAGTGAATTCATTTCTCACCATAGCTCTCAACCTCCTAGCACAAAAAACCTGGGCAAACTCACAAGTGATGGTGGCTAGGGACTTTAGGCTCATTTTACCCTGTAGCAAAGGTACAGGGTTTGAGCCTGAGTACCTGTAGCCACCAGGTGTATTACATACACACACACACACACACACACACACACACACACACACACACACACACACACACACTGTGTAGATACCTGGTATTTGTTAACAACTCCTTTGTAAACAGAAACAAAACAAAAAAATTTGTATGGAGCTATAGATAGTTACACTTTCTTTTAAGTTACATACCAGATTGCATGTAAGGAAGATGCTATTTTTGATAACTAACAACCCAGTATATTTAGGATAAACTCATTTTTACATGGTCCAGTATGAATTGCTTCCTGAAAAGATTATTTTAATTATCTAAAATGATTTCCATTAAAATGCTTTAATGCTTTGCCATATTCCATAAGGATAAATAGCTTAAGACTTGCATAAAGCTGTAATAGCTTAATTCAATTTAATTTTATGTAGCACAGTTAATAAAACAATGTTAAGTTGTCAATCTCGCCTTCATTCTTGCTTGATGGGTTCGGAGCCGATCCTCGGCTCCGACTCGGCACTTTGCTAAGCTCGAGAGTCACTTTTACCAGCTCGAGGCAGCCCCATATCCCATGATGCAAGGCGGTAAGTACCCAGATCTCGTTTGCCGCTTCGCTGATGAGGTCCTCCTTTTGCCAGCTCCTGGTAAGTGTTAGTGTTTAACTACTTTTTGCCCCTAAAATTTAACTTTTTCACTTTTCTTCAGATTACCTTCTAATTTATTTATTTGTAAGCCCTTTTCTGACTAAAATTATATTTCCTTCCCCTTCTTTTAGTCAGGCCTTCATTCCCTCCCACCCCCCCCCGTCAGGGTGTGTGTGTGTGAGAGGTTAATTTATTATATTTTGGGATAACTTAGTTGTCTGTTTGGGACTGTGTTGTTGTGTACTGTTTGTGTGCAACTATGTCCAAAGAAAGGGTCTCAGGCTTTAAGAAGTGTGACTCGTGCTGTCAGAAGATGTCTCTGACAGACGGTCGCACTTCTTGTTTATATTGCCTGGGACCTCTCCACCTGCAGGACTCATGTGCAATTTGTCATTCCTTTAGCCAGAGAGTCCTGCAGGAGAGGAGAAATAAGTTGATTTTAAGGGGTCTTCTTAAACCGGAGGGCTCTCCGGCTAAGTCGGCTCCGAGCAAGACTTCTAAGTCTTCTAAGGCCCAGGCTTCTCTATCTAAGCCGGTGGCCTCGGCTCCGACTCCTTCGGAGTCGAGATCGGCTCCGGCTGGAGCCGATCCTGTCTTGCAAAAATCTTCGGTGCTGATACTGTTATGGTCACATCGGTGTCGGCTCCGACTGGCTCCGACCACCATGTGGCTCAGGCTTCGGTGTCGGCGCCGACCGGCTCCGACACCATTACTGTTACATCTGCATCGGCTCCAGCTGGAGCTGATGCATCGAGACTTTCATTCGGAGCCGAAAAGTCCTTGGCTCCGTCTGGATCTATGGTTTCCTCGGCTCCGATGGTTCCGTTGAGGAAGAGGTCCAGGTCCCCTTCCTTGGAACCGATACTCTCGGCTCCAGCCTCACCTCTCCTCTCGGAGCGGAGCCATCGGAGCCGATCATCTAGGTCGTCCAGGCTTTCAGACCATGATTTAGAGAGGGTGGTAAGTAGATTATTGAAATCACAGGCACTGGCCCAGATGCTGCATAGTCCATCTCAACAGACGACTATTAGTCCACACCCTCTTCAAGTTCCTCCTTCAACTCTACCTCAGAGTTTGGAGCTGGAGTCTTCGGGGATAGTTACTGCTATGGCTGAGGGGCGGATACCCCCCCCCTTCTGCACCCTCAGCATCTACTCTTATCTCCTCCTCGAGACCTTCCTTGGAGGGATTTGGTGGTCGGGCTTCCCTGGTCTCCTCCGAGGGGGTGAGTGGCATCAGACCCTTGTCCGACCCCACTCTTCCTCTTGGAGCCTCGGCCTTGGTTAGCTCGGCTCTGACATCTGCCTCAGAGCCTTCCCTTTCGGTGGGCCCTGGAGTCCCGGTTTCTTCGGAACGGGTTCTCTCGGACCTCCCTGGGAGGGGGCCTTCGAGGTGATGAAGAGTGGGCTGGCAACTGGGCTCAGCCAGCAGTCCATTCCCTTAGCTCCTCCCTCTACAGTGCCTGTCAATATCTCTTCCATCTCTCTTGCTCCCGGACCCAGAGATCCACCGCCTCAGGTTTCCCCACTGGGAATAACCCCCTCTTCCGAGGATTCTCCTGATCAGTCAGGAGATCCTCCGTGCAAGAGGACTTGTAAGAGGAAACACCTAGACTCCCCTGAGTCTATCACTTCAGATACCGACTTAGATGAGTCGGAGGGATCCCCAAGATCCCCCTCTGAGGATGTCTCCTTTTCAGATATCCTAGAACTCCTAAAACAGAGGGGAAACTGGCCCTCCACAAATCCCTCTGAGGATGAGTCGGTATACCTAGAGGCGTTTGGATCTCGGCCCTCCACCTCCTGGGTGTCTCCGCCTTTCGACCCCCTTATGGAAGTTATTGCTTGAAAGGCTTGGGCTGCTCCTGACTCTGTAGAGCCAGTTCCCAGGAGGCCATCTAAATTTATTACTGCCCCTTCAGAAAAGCAATTCCTTACGAAAGGTGTCCCTGTTGATGCCATGGTGGTGGCTGCTGCCACTAAGAAGGAACTTGCAGATCCTTCCGTACCAGTCCATCCTCCTAACAAGGATTCTAGGACCATGGATAGGTATGGTAAGCAGATATTTTCTTCAGCAACCTTTGCTATGCGCTCGCTGAACTACTTATGTCACTTCACCAGACTCCAAAGGGACATCCTTAAGGAACTAGGTGAAGTAGTACAGGATCCTACGGCTGCAGGGGCTCAAGAGAAAATTGCTTCTCAGCTAGGAATCCTTAATTCTATAGCTAACTCCTCCATGCGACTGATATCATATGCAGCAGATGGAGCGAGTAGAGCTGCAGGTACAGGGGTGGCTCTTAGACGTCAATCCTGGATGCGGCTCTGTAATTTTGCAGATCCCTTTAAGGCGTCCTTCACAAACTCTCCCTTTGATGGGTCAGCTTTGTTTGGCCCTCAAGTGAAGGATACATTGACCAGGTGTGAACAGGACGGCAAGACTCTTTCTGCCAGGGGTCCGTTTTCCACCCCTTCTAGACCTTACCCCAAAGGACAGAAGGGTGGAAAGATGTGGTTCCGCAAATCCCAAGGAGTCACGCCGGATACACGTGGTCAGTTTACCCCTAGAGGCAGAGGGGGTAATAACAACAGACGCCACTCTAGAGGCAGAGGGGGTCCACAAAACCAGGGAAGCAGAGAGCCTCTCTCTGACAAGCCCTTCCAGCATCCCTGAGATGTTGCCCGACTGTCCATCATTGGAGGCAGTCGGGGGAAGACTATCGCTGTACCCAGAAGCCTGGCGTTCCCTCACTCAAGACAGATGGGTACAGTCGATTATATCCGAGGGTTACAAAATTCCTTTCGAGGAAAGTCCCTTCTTTCACACAAATTCCCTTCCAGATGTACCACCTGGTCTAAGGGAAATTGCAGAGTTAGAAGTATTAAAGCTTCTACAAAAAAGAGCCATTCAGCCAGTTACAAAAGACCATTCAGAGCCCGGAATCTACTCAAGATTCTTTTTGGTCCCCAAAAAGACGGGAGACTGGAGACCAATATTGGATCTCAGCAGACTCAACAAGTCTGTGAGGAAGACAAGATTTCGAATGGTCACACTGCAGTCAATTTTGCCATTCCTAGAGAAGGACAACTGGATGTGCTCAATAGATCTTCAGGACGCGTACTATCTTATAAAAATTCACAGACGCTCCAGAAGGTTTCTCCGCTTTCGGCTGGGGTCCAGTCATTTCCAATTCAGAGCCCTGCCCTTTGGTCACACCACAGCCCCCAGAGTGTTCACCAAATGTATGGCAGTGGTCACGGCTCACCTGAGACGTCAAGGATTCCAGGTGTTTCCGTATCTCGACGACTGGCTCCTTTCAGCCACCACCAGGCATCAACTTCTTCAAGCCAGGGATTACACACTAAATTTCTGCACTCAGTTGGGAATTTCGATCAACTACGAAAAATCCTCCTTATTGCCCTGCCAGTCTATTACTTTCATAGGCGCAAACTTAAACACTGTTCGGATGTCAGAAACCCTCACAGACCAAAGAATCTCAGATATACAAAGTCACGTGAGGATCATCCTTGCCAGCAAAAAAGTGCAAGCCAGAATGGTTCTGAAGGTCCTGGGCCTCATGGCTACGGCCATTACCCTTCTTCCCATGGCCCGCTTCTACATGCGTCTGCTTCAGTGGATGTTGTTCACTCAGTGGTTGTACCAACAACTTCCAATGCGTCACCAAATCCTGGTGACACAAATTTGCAAGAATCATCTTTCGTGGTGGATTACTTCTCCCCAGATTCACCAAGGCAGACCCTTTGTACCCCCGGCCCCGGTAGCCACTGTCACTATGGACGCCTCCCTGATCGGGTGGGGGGGTCATTATCAGGGCAGGATGGTTCATGGGACGTGGCAACCGTTCGAATACCACCTGCACATAAATGTCCTAGAGATGAGAGCAGTGCTTTTAACGTTGCAAGCCCTCAACGACTTTCTTCCCTTGGGAACAATTGCAGTTCACACAGACAACATGTCTGTAGTATGGTATATCAACAAACAGGGCGGAACTAAGTCCTACCCCTTGTGTCGAGAAGCTCTCAGACTTTGGCAATGGGCAATCTCCTCTCATCGGTTTCTGGTAGCAACGCATATCCCTGGGAAAACCAACATTCTAGCGGACAGATTGAGCAGAGCTATTCTCATGCCTCATGAGTGGTCTCTCAAACAATCTATAGTGGAGGAGATTTTCCTAGAATGGGGCCGCCCATGTTGCAATCTTTTTGCTACTCCCCAAAACAGCAAATACCCAGACTTTTTTTCTCTCTTCCCACTGCCAGGCCATCCCCCCAGAGACGCTCTAACCCAGGATTGGCCGCAGGGACTTCTTTATGCCTTTCCTCCCTTTCCACTGATTCCACAAGTTCTCCAGAAAGCCACCATTTTGAGAGCCAAAATGATTCTCATTGCTCCCTATTGGCCTCGACAAATTTGGTTTCCGTTCCTCCATCGTCCCCTTTTGGTGCAGCCGTGGCATCTGGACCCAGTACCAGACCTTCTGATTCACCAATCGGGTCAGCTGCACCGGTCTATCCCTTCTCTCAACCTCACAGCATGGTTGCTCCACTTCCTTCCTTAGCCAGGCTTCCTATGATCTCTAATCCTGTTAGGGATATCATAGTGGCTTCCCTAAAATCCTCTACTAGAAGGATTTATATCAGCAAATGGAAACGTTTTTCTTGTTGGGCAAAAGCTAAAAATATTGATCCTTTTACTGCTTCAGTTCAAGCAGTTTTGGATTTCTTAGCAGAAATTTTTCACGCGGGCTCTTCTTCTTCCACTGTCAAAGTTCAGTTGGCTGCTATCTCAAACTTTCATGTCGGGTTCGCAGATCACAATATTATGTCCCACAGGCTTTGTAGAGCCTTCTTAAAAGGAATCTTTCTCCTGAAACCTCCAATCAGGAGTCCTCCTCCTCAATGGGACCTAAATTTAGTGCTGACATCCTTGATTCTTCCTCCCTTCGAGCCAGCTGTTTCATGTTCCCTGAAATTTCTTTCATGGAAAACACTCTTCCTGGTTGCTATTACCTCAGCTAGGAGAGTGTCTGAACTTCATGCTCTCTCTGTTCGTCCCCCTTATTTGGTCTTCCACAAAGACAGGGTATCCCTGAGAACTAATCCGACCTTTTTGCCTAAGGTCGTCTCAAAGAGTAATTTGAATCAGTCTATTGACCTTCCTGTATTTTTCCCAAATTACTCAAACAGATTGGAACAAAAATTACATTATCTTGATGTTCACCGCCAACTCAGATATTATCTGGACAGAACAAAACAATTCAGGAAATCCGATCAGCTTTTTATTTCTTATGCTGATAACAAAAAAGGCCTTCCTGTATCAAAAGTGACCTTATCTAGATGGCTTTCTTCTGTCATCTCTGAAATCTATCAGCTCATGGGAAAACAGCTGTGCTGGAAACCTAAAGCGCATTCAACTAGAAGCTTAGCCACTTCCACAGCCTTTCAGGCTAGGCTTCCGTTAGACACTATTTGTGCAGCAGCCACTTGGGCCACTCCTCATACCTTTGTTTCTCACTACAAATTGGATTTGGCCTCCAGGGATAGAGCCAGTTTTGGCTCTACAGTTCTCAAGAGTCTGTTCCATTGAGCCACCCAGGATAGAGGTGCTAGGGACGCGGTCCCATCAAGCAAGAATGAAGGCGAGATTGACAACTTAACATTGAGAAGTTATGTACCTACCATAACGTTCCATGTTAGTTGTCTTCTCGCCTTCTTTCTTGCGACCCTCCCTCCTTCCCCCTGGCCTGGACAGACCTTTCTTTCTCCCTATATGGAAGAATGCTTCTTAAGACCATATTGTTCTGGTCTTCCTAACCCATCCTTCAGGCTTTTTCTGCCTTTCTTTCTTCCTTTTGGGAAGTTTTTTATGCTAGGTGTTATTGCCTATAGACAACAAACGAGATATGGGTACTTACCGCCTTGCATCATGGGATATGGGGCTGCCTCGAGCTGGTAAAAGTGACTCTCGAGCTTAGCAAAGTGCCGAGTCGGAGCCGAGGATCGGCTCCGAACCCATCAAGCAAGAAAGAAGGTGAGAGAAGACAACTAACATGGAAAGTTATGGTAAGTACATAACTTCTCATTATAGCACTTATATTTTAGCTCACTGTTAGTATCATTTGAAGGCCATAGATCTAGTATATGGGCACTACTTAAGTAATTCACAGATCATGTAATGAACTAGAAAGGGGAAACTCGTATGCCCATTTAGTTTATATACCAATCTAATGTATTGCTAGCTATCATCTCTGAGTTAAACACATAGCACCAGTAATATTCAATGAAACAGACAGTGTAATGAAACAAAGATTTTTAGCTCTTGAGCTCTTTTCCATTAAAGGTCATTGTTTCTTCATACACACACACACACACACACACACACACACACACACACACACACACACACACACACACACACACATCGGCCAGAAATAATAATTTCTTGCATGCAAAATCCCATTCCTTCCTTCCAAAGCACGCTCATTTGATGAAGCCAGAAAACACTTTCAAATGAACCAGCAGAGAGTTGTTTCTACTCTGTTTCTGAGCACTTGAATAAAGAGCTGCTGTAGCCAGAAAACACTTAACGAACCGGCAGAGTGATCGTTTGAATAAACCGCTCGCACTCGCAGATGCAGATCACGGGCAAAGCTGCAAATGTGCCCTTGGAGCCCTTGAGCTCAGTTCTGACAGGCTGATAGCTCTGATGGAGCTGATGTCATCACGCACGTGATGACGTCAGCTTAACATAAAAAAAGGGGGGAATTAAAAATAAAATAAAATAAAAACTAAAGCTGGGAAAAGTCAGAAATGGAGGGGTGCCACTCGGGAATTGTGATACCCCAGTATTTGGAACCCAAAACTCGGTAAAAACTGAGTTATTTGGGACGGTTGGGAGGTATGTCCCCGATACTTGTCCTGCACCTCACATTTCCATAGATCAAGTGTTGCAGCCCTAGCCAAAGCAAAATCATAGCTTCTGTGGGACCTGATAGTATTCCAGACTGTATTCTGCGCCATCTCCAGCAAGAACTGGCTTCGCCATTAAGCAGAGTGGAGAACTGCCATTGTCATCCCCTTGCACAAAGGTGGTGACATTTCTGACCCAGGAAACCTTACTGCCCCATTAGCTTGTCAATTCTGATCTGTAAAGCCATGGAGCATATTATTATGGATCTTATAAACAAGGATATAGGCAATCTCCAAGCACTTGACCCCACCCAGTTTGGATTCGTCATGGGGAGATCTTGCCTATTGAACTTGGTTGACTTCTTTGAGACTGTCAGCAAGGCACTGGATGAGGGGAAAGTCAGTGCATACAGCTTACCTTGACTTGGCCATGGCCTTTGACACAATTCCCCACTTGGGCATCATTAAAAAGCTAACAACTTGGCGTAAATCCCTGTCTCATCAGGTGGGTGGACAACTGGCTCACCAACAGGATCCTCAAAGTCAAAACAGGCACCTCCACCTCTGATAACAGACCTGTCACTAATGGAGTTCCCCAGGGATCTGTACTGGGACCCCTACTGTTTGGCATCTACTTCTCAGAGGTCCAGGCAAAGACAAAAGGCATGTGGCTGATCAAGTTTGCAGATGACTGCAAGGTGGTTGTTGTCACTGACTACACAAATGATGTTACTATACTGCAAGAGGGTCTCACAGCACCTAATGACTGGTGCCAAAGCCATAGCCTCAAGCTAAATGCAAAAAAAAATGTATCATTATACCATTTAGCAAAAACACGACCCCTACTGATTATCTCATCAAGGCAACCCCCTAAGCTCACAACCTGTGGTCAGAGACCTGGGCACTCAGGTTGATAACAACTTCACATTCAACCAACATGCAGCAGCAGTGGCAGAAAAGCCTTTTACTTGGTTCATCTCATAAGTAAAGGGATTGCATCCAAATTAAGTAGGTTATTACCTCACTATACTCCTCCCTCATCAGAACAATAATTGAGTATAACATCCTGTTTGGGATGTACCTCTCCAAACATCTGCACCAACCTGAAAGGCCACTGAAATACCTCATAAAGAGAATCCATGGCCTCCAACACCTGTCCTGTGCAGACAGGCTCAAATCACTATCACTCTACTCGATATCATACAGATTGCTCAGGGGTGATCTGTGTCTTGCCTATGAGGACAATCTTGGACCCTGCCCTACTAGAGATGTTCCATATCCATAAGTCTAACTTCTCACACATTACCCACTCAAAAGGCCTGAATCTAATATGTGACATCAACAAAACCTAATGGAGAGGCATATTTGTCTCCCAGAGGCTGCCCCATCTCTGGAACAGACTTTCCATACATGTCAAACAGAGCACCTTGCTGACCCTCTTCAAGCACAACCTTGATGACTGTATAGGAAACTACAAATTTGTCCCAGGGGTTCCACCTGTGTCACCTGTGTGCCTCATTGACAGGGGTGACAAGTGCAGACTGAGGCTTAGTTTTGAGGCAGAACTCTAGGCTAGGCATGTAAGGGTCCCAGGGCCATTAACCTAGTAAACTCTTGTCATCCTATGAAAGCAATGGCATGCTGGAGGCTAGAGATGGAGATTGTATGGTGACCAGCAGTATAACAGCCTCCATTATTACTCTGCTCGTGTTACAAATTCATTCAGATAGTAATCGATCTGATAAAATACCTTATCCTGAAGTAATGCGTAGCAGGCTGAATATTTTTTAATTATTGTTATTAAAAACATAGCAAAAATTACCAGTCACAGGAATGACTCAAATGGCACTGCTTTGGGAACCAAAATTACTCATGACTAATGTAAAGGGCTTACAAAGCTATATAGCTAGGTAGTAAATTCTGGGGCAAAAGAGTTGCTCTCAAAGTAACTATGCCTTGATTCCAAAAAAAAAACTGTCAGTGTAAATTGCTTACTTTGGTGTCAGGTCTATCTGTAAACAAGCTAGGCCAGTTTCCAAAACAGGCCAGTTTCCAAAAGACATGGTCTCAATCTACTGGCAGTATAACTGGTCTTTTGCACAGTGAGCAAGTCTTTTGGAATTGACCCCACTCAATTACTTATAGACTTCATGTACCTGTAAATATTTTCCTCAGGGGAAAAAAAAAAAAAAATATATATATATATATATATATATATGTATATGTATATATATACATATATATATATACATATATATATATATATATATATATATATATATATATATACATATCAGCACAGAGAGTCTGCAATCAGCAATTCTAAAGTCACTGAAATTAGCAAAAATGAGAGTTTTCAGATTTTGGAACAATGATCATAATTTTCAGATGTATCATTAAAATAAATCTGTTATACAAATGCATGTTTTGCTTTGTAAAATACATTAATTTTATGTACTGATGAAACAAAGTTGTTTTGCATATGGAAAGTGGTCACCTTTTCAAGCCTTTTTTATTTGTCAGATTTTTAATTTATTGAGTATGCTAGAACATATTCACACTGGTTATTGAATTATTTAAATTATCAGAGGGTATACAAATCTGTCTTATATAACATAATTACATTGTCTTGGAAAACTAATTTGTTAAAAAAAATGCTTTTCAAAAGTGGCTGTATTCAAAGGGAAGAAAGTAAACACTCAGCTCTCAGCAGTAGAAAGCTTAGAAATATTGATACTCGAACCGTGAACACCTGCATGTAAAAGCCGGGACTCTAACCACCTCACTATCTTGGCTGATTTTTAAGAATTATTTGTCTTTAACTCATTATTTGTAGTAATGATGTCACAAACACCCAAATGATTTCTGATTGGCTACTTATTTCCTTCATATGATCTTGACACAGAAGCTGGGGGCTCTACTTTCTTCTTGAGTATGACTAGTCTTCTTAGAAAGTGTTAAAATATAGACATACTATTTCACACATTCTGCTGTATTATTCCAAGACAATGGGTATTTCAGATTCTTTAAAATAGTAGAGTTGCTTGTTTTTATTATCCAGCAATCTATTAACCCCCTTTTTCACTTTTTTTTGCACATGGGGTCAGGGTGTCACATCTGTTGTGGTCATTATCTTGAGCCAATGTTCATGCCATTGGGTGACTAGCACTGTTTTTATAACTTTTGATATAAAGAAGTAATCTATTACAGCATTTCCGATAAACCTAAAACAACATCTTATCTGCTTCACAGTCAATAACCTTCCACTGTATTTCTTTCCTATCAATTCATCAATCTACATATTTTTTATTTTTAGTGTAAAATTAGTCATTACTATCTGTTTCTACAATTACTATCAGCCAAGAAAACACTCTGAGTTCTATTTTTTTACATATATTGAAAACGTCTTTACACTGTTTACCTTTGTATTTCATTCTCTAATGATGTTTATCCATTGCATGTAAATTTCTTTTAGTGTTTTCAGTATATGTACTCCCTTTATTTTCATGCAAAAAAATAATTACTGTTCATGTAAATGTACTGAACGTATAAACATGTCCTCAATTTATTTAACTGTGGTGCTTTTCTCCCCGAGCCTCCCCTGAAAATGGGATTTTTCTCAGTTTGACTTTCCTGATCAACAAAGGTAAATAGATCAATATATTTATTTTATTTGTTTCCTGGGATTGAACACTGATCTGCATGGACCTCTTTCAGGCTCAGTGTGGGCACTATGTCTGGTTAAGTGACAAGTTCAGAGTCACATGGTCAGACAATGGCAGAAAAGGGGATCACACCTTTCACCTCTGGACCACAGGAAACAGTTCCATAATCCTCTAAGCCAACTGCCAGACCTTAATAAAACATTACTTGTGGAATTACAGATAAAACTTAAACAAGCTATTATCATGGGAACAGTATAGATCAGTAATAATATATTACTTACCCAGATGTATTTTCATATTTTGCTTTATCTATATAAAAATAAAAAAGAAAATGTGTGTGTCTTATGATTTTCAAAATAAAACGACAATCTATTTCTCAGTTGCAAGTCTAGTTTCAAAAATACAGCATTCAATTTTTCTTCATGTATGAGGAGCAAACATTGTTCATTTAGTACTAATTAATACATTTTCAGTTTTTGTTATCACCTTTTCAAAGTATATTTTCTTTGCAATTATTTTTTGAAATATGTATTAATTATATCTATTATGTATTATGTCATGACTTTCAGAACAAACACTGTTTTTCTTTATAAACTGCACAAATGCACTAGGTACAGGTATTTCTTTTAGTTGTCTACTCAGGAATGTTGTTAAGTGACTTCTCAGCTGAATAGTAGGCAAATGGAGTCTGATAGAATCAAACCCAAAACTAAGGAATGAAGCTTGTTAATCACTCATTACCTTAATTCTCTGTGCTAAACTGTTATATATAGAAGGCTAATTTTTGGATACAGAGAAGCTGAATTCACAAATCACATTGACCCATCAAATGTACTGAATGAACCATTCATTAAAGTGTGAAGTCATTTCTCATGAGATGCAAAGTGAATCTTAGAATTGGTCAGTTTATTTACAGGGTTACAGGGGTATAAACTGACCTGAAGTAAATGATGTACCCCTCAGAAAAAGTTCCGGTGGGAAGCAGTTTAGAACTGTCTGGTCATTGTATCTGCAGTTTTGAAGCACACTAGCACTGTGGAATTGTCATAAACCATTACTGCTGCAGAACCTTCCATGAATTATCGATAACAATTTAATGATCAGATCACTCTTCACTCAAGGTTAAGGACACTGTGTTTGCATTAACTGCTGCAGCTTCAAACTTTATCTAAACATTTCACTTTTTTCTTTGAACTGCATATTACCCCCTCATACAGAAAAAAAAGCAATAATTCATGGATGACTTCTGTAACATTCACACACAGGAGATGGAGTAGTGTAGCGTCATAGTAGACTGTCCAGGAAAGTTAATGAGACTGATTTCTTTGAACTTGTGATTAATGACTCTTCATTATCTGTGCTTATGGCATCTGAGTTAATCTCTCTGTGAAGGCGGCCAGCCCAGCTAGCTGGAATTTTATAAATAATTCTATGTCATTTAGAAAAATAACATGATTTGTATGCTTCTACTACTAATGTAAGAAGAATGTATGTTATGTGTGTATTAAACTGCTGGTGCAGAAGTGTGTGTTAAACTGTATGTTATGTGCTGAGCTTCAAGAATGTAACCAAAGGGTGGCCAAGGATGAACACAGGATAGCAGCAGATTTCTTCAGCTCCACCAATTTCATTACACTGACAGGAATTAATTACTTAAAAAATTAATTTTTGAAGTAATTTTCTTTCTAAATATGTTTGTTTTATATAGTTCTTGAACTATATCTAAAAAAGAAAGGAAATTTTAACAATATTCCTGTCAGAAATCACTTTGGAAATTTTCCTGTCAGTTTATCAGTCTGAAATGAGTTCCAGTAAGACAAATTCTCAAGACTCCAGCATCAAGAAAGAACTTCAGTCTCTGATAACTATAATCCAGCAACTTACTGCTAAGATGGATAAAATGGATACTAAAATTGATACCTTCATAGAAAAAACTACAAAACAAATAGACTTGTTACATATAGACCTGCAACAACAGAAGATCCAGATGACAGGCACAGAAGAAGCTGTGAATGACATGGAAAATAGAATCCAAGAAAAGGAAATCAACATTGAGTTTCTGCTGAAACAAAATACACATTTACAAACAAAGCTGGATGACCTGGAAAATAGATCTAGGCGCAATAACATTAGGATTTTGGACTGCCAGAAAATATTGAAGGTAACAATATTACTTCTTTTTTAACAACATGGCTCCCTAAAACTTTAGACTTACCAGAAGCATTCTCTTTTGGTATCGAAAGAGCACATAGCTCTATAGCTAATACTAACTCTAACAAAAACTATCCTAGATCAGTTATAGTTAGATTTCTATCATCTTTGATAAAGAGATGGTTCTTAAATCTGCTTGGGCTAAAGCTCCTGTTAAGATTAATGAGACAACTGTGCATTTTGACAATGACTATTCTTCCTTGGTAATAGCTAAAAGAAAAGTTTTTCTGCCACTAATAAGGGAGCTTAAAAAGCACAGTTTAAAACATACCTTCTGTTTCCTGCCAAGCTAAAAATCTTCCTTCCTGATGGTCCTAAAATTTTGTATGACTTAGACTGTGCTTTACGGTTTATCAAAAAATAAGATTTTGGATAAAATAGAGGAAATGGAATGGGCTAGTCCTTCATTAAAGAGACTGGCAACTGAAACTTCGTGGAAGACTTCAGAGAAGAAGAAGAGACTAAAAAACAAATGATTTGTTCTATGGTTTTTTTTTCTTTTTTTTCTCTCATCATTTTACTTCATTATTAATCTTTTTAAATATAGTTCCTGCATTTCCAGAAAGCCACAAATATTCTGAAAAAGATTTAATCAAAGTTATTCTCTGTGTGCAAAGAAATGTTTTGTTTCATAACCAGTCAAAATATCTGAGGAACTAATAACAAGCTATTATTCAATTTGTTTCTCTTTCTGAAAAAGAGAAGTAAGGTCAGTAATTTGATACATTTTTTTTCTCTTTTTTTTCTCCTTTTCTTTGTTTAAACAATGACATTCTATTTAGATTATGTAGTGGGTAAAGGGTGGGGGAGGGCAGGGAGAGAAGAGTAATGAAAATATGATTAATAGAATAATAACATATTTATTCCTTGTAAAAAGTTTATATGTTCTTCAAATGCTATTCCTAATTATACTTTCTTGATTATACTGCTTATGCTTATTTGTAAATAATCTGTCATGCTTTATCTAATAATAATTAGAACTAAATAATAGTAAATAATATGTTTTATTTTTAACTCTATTAATATAAACAGTAAGTAATATTCCATTGTATATACTTCTTATAGCTGTCTCTTACATTTTTTTTATTTCTGCCTTACACTCTTATTTTCTACTCTCTTTTTCTTTTCTTTATTCTTTCTCTTTATTTTTTTTTTCATATTAATATATAGAAATGCTTTTGATCATATAGACACAGTAAATAATAAGATTTGCATAAAAATTGAGTTGGGACAAAAATATTGAGTTTGATTACTTATTAATAACTTTGGGCTTAATTTCACTTACATAGAGGCTGTAATAACCTATAAAATACATCGCGAAGGTTTTGTCATGTTTAGATGCATTTACACTGCTAAATGAATGTTTGTCACTAGTTTTTAACAAGTTTCCCGCCAAAATGTTAAGGAAGACAATCTGGGATGTGGGCTACCTCATGAACAGTGTCCTCAAGTTGTTTTAAAAGCTTCAACTCTCAGAATTCTCACAGAGAAGCTGAAAGCAGTCAATCTGACCTTTGACCCAGATATCACACTGACACATTGCAGATTCAGGAAGAACACTCTACCAGGAAGTAGAACTGATGCAAATGCGACTATGTGCAGGAAAATGAACTCTTTAACATCTAAATGTGAGTTATTTTATATAATTACTTAAATATCTATGTTATAGATCATAAAATATGTCAGTTATAATGATTTTAAATGATGCAGTTTCTTGTAGTAAGTAAATGTCTTATTTTAGAAGGCATAGAAAATGAAACATTTATTCAAGTGTTTTTGAAAATCTACTTGACTGCAGCATACTAATCTGTGTTAAAAACTTATGTTCCAAACATATACATTACTATAACTCATTTAATTCATCTGATTGACAAGCATAAATAACTTTATGACTCTATTCTGGAAGAAATTGTCATGTGATATATTTTAAAGCAGTAGTATAGACATACAAAATACAGATGGCTTTTTTACAATAATGCAAGTGTTTCTGAGAATTTGCATAACTATGCAGTATGATTTATAACAATTTCTATAAATATAATATTTTATTCTATTGACAATAATGAGTATGAGTAAAATGCTCATATACAAGCAATTCAAGGTTTTTCTTGGAAGCTGTTGACTGCATTTACATGACAGAAAATAGATGCATCTTAATATATGTAATGTCTGAACCATATTAGCCAAAGTTTTTGATTTAAATGAATGTTAGAACTTATTTTTACATACTTTGAATAAATTAATATGTAAATATGCCTTCCTTTTTTTTTTTTTTTTTTTTATTATTTTTTTCTCTCTCTCTCTTTCTTTCACTCTCTCCCCCTCTTCCACATCTTTTATTTCTCTCTCTCCTCTTGGTTCCTAATATCAAGATTATTTGAATGCTATTTGAATACAAGTGTATTATATTACATAGATGTATATAGTAGTATGAATAGTTTTTTAAAAAAGTTTATTTTAGTTTATATGATGCTGTTTTACCAAATGTGTAGTCTTGTCTTGCTAGATAATTGAATTGAAAGCTGTTAATTTAAGTTAAATATAACCAGTATTAAATTGATAAGGTGGTAGCTGAGGTACTGCTGCTTAGGGTAGGGGGTTAACTTGAGTGGTAAATACTACTCCAAGTTGGAGTTTTTAACTCCAGGCTGGATGCAAGGTTTAATCCTTACATTATTTTCACTTGTTCATTGTTATATGTATATAGTTTTGACATCCACAATATATTTTGTACACTCATTGTCACTACAAACAAAATTGAATCCTATACAAAATCCCATAAGAGATTCAATAAATACAGCTATATTTAAAGGTACACCTAAAGGAGGAGATGTAACATTACTTATGTTGTTATTTGTTATTTTGATCATAAGATTCTTAAGTTTTAAAAATGCCAAATGACATCTTTAAAAGGAATTTCTTTAAACATTAATGGATTGAATAATCCGTGTAAAAGGGCAAGCCTAAATAAGATACATTAATTTACATAAGGCCAACTTAGTCTTCCTGCAAGAAACCCATCTCTTGAAAAAAGATATTGATAAACTAGCCACAAACAAATATACAGTATTGGTTAGTTCAGAGCACACTCAGAAAAAAAGGAGTGGCTATTTTATGGAATAAAAGTATGCCCATTCCTAAAACCATTAAGTCTTATCAGGATGACAAAGGAATGTTTTGTATGGTTACAATACAAATTAATGGGAAGACTTACACTTTAATTAATGTATATTGGATACCTGGAATTGGTATTAATACAGTGAAACATCATCTTGATAAGATCATATCATTCTCTATAGGAGATATTATTTTAGCTGGTGACTTTAATTGTATACTACATGAAAGTGATACTACCACTATAGGAAAAAGAAGAATTACATCTAATGCAAAACATTTAAATGATTTTGCTAATTCTTATCATTTGAATGATATTAACAATCAGATAGATTCAAAATCATTACCATACACCTTTTTTTCTAACAGATACAAAACTTATTCAAAAATAGATAGGGTCTTTATTTCTAACCAGATGGTAACAGATTTAATTAATTCCAAAATCATTTCATGTCCTATATCTGATCATAATTCAATTGTTTTTGAATTCATGATAAAACATACTCATAATGATCAGATCAAAAGGATACCAGCATACTTAACTCAACTAAAAGACTATAAAGAATATATACTTTCAGAAGTAAAACATTTTTAGACATAAATAATACTCCTGAAGTCTCCATTGTCTATGTTTGGGATGCCTTAAAATCATATCTATATGGACAAAGTATCAGATGGTATAATAATAAAAGGAAATCTTGGGATAAGGAATTGTTAGATATTCAAAGTAAATTAGACTCTTATAAACATAATAATAAAGAAAATTTTATGGACAAGAAAGTTATTGAAGAAATAAACAAACTAAATGAGAAATACAAAGAAATTTTAACTCATAAAGTTAAAATAACTTTAGAGAAATACAAGTTTTTGTCTTATTCAATAAGCCCCAAATACTTACATAGACTTAAAAATAAAACAAAAAGGTTGAATAAACAAAACCATATCAAAGAAATCTTTTCTCTAAGGAAAAAGAAGAATGTTTCTAGTATACCAGAAATACTAGATGAATTTAGAAATCACTTTCACAAAATTAACCATAATAAAATTAACATGGAACCTAAAGATAAAATAAAGGAGTTTATAACCACAAACATGAATAAAAAGCTTAATAAACAACAGATTAAACTATTGGACAAAAGTATTTCATATACAGAGGTTATTACACAAATAAATAAGCTTAAATCAAACAAAGCACCGGGTAATGATGGTATTATACCAGAGATATATAAAATCCTTTCGAAAAGTACATATTCATTAATGCATAAGGTTTTTATTTTGGCCCAAACTGAGTTAATAACCCCCCCATCTTGGAAATATACATTTATTTCGCCAATTTTAAAACGTAATAAAGATCCAACTAGATGTACTTCATATCGGCCCATCTCATTACTTAATGTTGATTATAAAATGTTTATGAGTATTTTTGCTGATAGATTGAAGACAATCATCCCCGGCATTATAGATATAGATTAGACAGGCTTCATTGTAAATAGAAATACTTTTGATAATATAAGAAGAACTTTAACATTAATTGATTTTGCAAATAGGAAAAAGAAAGATTTAACACTTATTAGTCTTGATATAAGTTCAGCATTTGATTCAGTAAGTTGGGACTATCTGTTTACCTTACTGAAGTGCACAAACTTCTCAGATGCATTTGTAAATCTAATTGAGCATTTATACAAAGGAACATTGGCTTATATTAAGGTAGGAACATATGTTTCACAAAAAATACCCATTTTTAAAGGTACAAAACAAGGATGTCCACTTTCTCCACTATTATTCACGTTAGTAATGGAGCCTTGAGCTAATTTGATCAGAAACAGTACTGACATAGAGGGTTTTGAAATAGATGAAAATACAACATCCAAAATTCAACTTTTTGCAGATGATGTTCTAATTACATCAGCAGGATCTAATTTTTCTATGCAGTCTCTATTTGATAAAATGATGAATTTTAAAAGTATTTCTGGTTTAATATTCAATGAAGAAAAAACTAAAATACTACCTATATATACAAGAAAAAATATTCTCATTAGTGATTTTACTAAATATGTACCCAATTCAGGTCAGATAACTTATTTAGGTATAATACTATCTAAAGATATTAAATCTATTATATATAATAATGATAATACCTGTTTTCTTAATATACAAAACCTTTTTAATACCTGGAATAATATGTTTTTTACTATGGAGGAGAGACTTACAATTATTAAAATGATAATATTCCCCAAGATTTTATACTTAATACAATCAATAATACTTCCACCTACAAAAATAATTATCAAGAAACTGAATACACTAATGTTAAATTTCCTATGGGCACCTAATAGACCTAGGATTGCATTAAAGAAACATACTAATAGCTGGTCTCAAGGGGGTATTTCTTTTCCAGACTTTAATTTATATACTATCTCTTCTATTGTAAAAGTTATTACTTTATTAATAGATCAGTCATATGTTGCAAAATGGAAAGATTATTGGGAGCTAATTAGTATGCACTTCATGAAAATCTCCTTAACACATAAAAATATGATTGTAAATAACTCCATGTTATAGTTACTAAAGGAATTTTGTACTTCACCTATTACACCTAAACATATGGTTTGTTACCCATTAAATATTATTATTAGCTATCGTAACTTTATATTCATGCACCCTAAGTATAGGGAATGGAATTTTATTATATTCCCTATAATGTATACTCAGGGTATGCTTTTGTCATCTACTTCTGAAGGAACTCATTTAGCTATAGATAATGATCTAAAGTACTGGTATCAGTTGATATCTGATAAAAAAGTTAAAAATCTAGATTTCTTAAAACAAGAATTTGATCTAAGAGTAACTTGCTGGTTAGAGGTTCAGACCTTTAGACAACATCTCATTAATAAAATAGATCTAATGTCTATAACAGTTAAAGAATCTATTCCAACACTGATTGATTACTTGATATTAAATTTACAACATAGAGTTTCTGATAAAGGTAAACTTTCATACATACATAAAATTATCAGACAAGAAACTTTTTTACAGTGTAGATTCATACTGGAATTATTTCACTTCTATTAATGGGGACCCACCAAATCAACAAGATAAACAATATATATTGGAATCTGCCTATAGAACTACGTCTTCCATTGTCTGGAGACTTTATACATGGAAATTTTTACATAGATCTTTTTATACACCTTTGATGATGAATAAAATAAATAATAAAGATAATCTATGTAAGAGATGTAATGTAGAAATTAATGCTGACTGGGCTCATATATTTTATGACTGTATAAAATTGAAAGAATACTGGAAGTCAATTAATGAATTTTGCAGGCTCTTTTACAGATAATTTCATTATTTCTAAATCTCTTATATTATTCAACACACCTGTACCTCAAAGTGTTAAAAGGTTAAGCTTCCCTTGTTATGGTCTATTCTAGCAGTGGCTAGGAAAATAATAACCAGAAATTGGATTTCAGATACACCTCCTTCGTTCAATGAATTTAAAAATGTTATGAATATAGTGTGCCATATGGAAATAAGCACAATTAGGTCAAGAACAACTAGAAAAACATCTTATTATATTGTATGGGATAATTTACAAAATTTGTTAAAAAAATCCTAATTTCAATAGCATGGTATTTTAGTTTAATTAATTGATCTGATTGTAGTGGATGTCTTTGTACATACTTTAGTTGTTTTGTTGAATGTTATAATCATATCTATTTTTAATTACTTGTATAAAATTGTTATGATATTTCTTTTGTATGTTAAAACAATAAACCTGTTTTGAAAAAAAAAAGAATGTAACCAAAGTGTACCCTACTGGAAAAGAACAGAGTTAACTTGCAAACTCTAAGAAAATAAGTGAATTGTTTACAGTGGTGTTTATCTCAGCTAGGAGACAGAATGTCTGCAGCTAGAAATTATTTCTATTGTCTGGAAACAGAAATAATTACAGGTATCAAAAGTAAAAGTGTGTAATGGTTTTACGACTTCCAGCTCCAGGCAAGCTTCTGAGAGATAAGTATTTTTGACACAGAGGTGCTAAATTTTAAGTTTCTGTTAGCCTGGGAACTGAAGGCATGGTTGAAAAGAATGATGTAATCTGAGATAACCCAGCAGTAATGTTTGATAGTAATTTAAGAACTTTCTCAGAAAGTGAGTCTGTGGATTTTATATTTGTCTTTGGATCTGACAACATGCTCTCATCAGCAATTGTCTTGCTCTTTAAGTAAGTTATTTAGGTACAGTGATTTCTCTTAGAGATAGGAATATAGCAAGATTAGTTTAGATGTTTTCTGTATTTACATGAGACTGTCCTGCAATGTTGTTTTAAAATATTTCCTGTGATTCTGAACTCTGCTGTCACTGTGTTGAGTTATTGAGTATTGTCTTGTTCATTTATTATTTATTATTAAATATATTTAAACCTTTTAATTGTGGCTAGTTTATTTAGAGATATTTAAGCCCTTAGAGTACTTGCATGTGTATTTGGTGACACTGTGCAGGCCACTCTTAAATAGCCTTCAAGTCGTGGTCAAACTTACCATTTGGATAATAGTAACATTACACAGTAGAATTGGTCACCCGTTAGGAAGGGCCTTATAGTAGCTGATAAGTAAGAGTGGTTGGTGGCAGCTGTTACTACCTTATAGTTTGGTAAGAAGGGGTCATAGCTAGTAAACCTGTGCCAGCCTTCTCCAGGAGTATATGTGTGTTTGTATATAAATCAAATCACAAAGTGTGTGTGTGTGTGTGTGTGTGTGTGTGTGTGTGTGTGTGTGTGTGTGTGTGTGTGTGTGTGTGTGTGTGTGTATGTGTGTGTGTGTGTGTCAGCTACTTGGGCAGGGACATGAAGCACTGGTTGTACAGAGGGGGTGCTGGAGGTTTTGGCTTGACCACTCAGCTGAGATCTTAACCCTATAGCTGTGTCTATGGGGAGTCTTATTGCTGATCTGGAGAAAGAGGGGAAAAACCAGCCCCAGACTGAGTGTGATCTCTGTGTGCTGTTAAGGGAAATTGTACTTTACTGTGTGTGTACTTGTCATCATCCCAATGTGCCCGTCCCTCACTGGTGTTAGTGGTGAGGATTGAGGCTCCTAGATTACTGGGCCAGTGCAGGGGTGTCACACTCTCTTCAGTCTGTTGCTAGCAATAAACTTTAAAATACATAGTATGTGGCATTTGAACCAAAGTGCAGTCATACTATTAATGGTACGTTAACCTGCTGTTCTATATACCTTGTAAGTTTTTTTACCAGCTTAGCCCTCACCCTGTTCTTTTTACAAGAAATGTGTATGTTGCTCTCCTGCAAATGTGACTGCGACTTGTACAAAACTACAGTTGTGTTCTACCCTCACCTCTTACATTGTTAGCTTTATAATATCTCTTGTGTCCCCCCATACTGTTGTTATTGTAATGGATTTGTGTTTTATACCAACTCGAGATGTGTACTACTCTCAGTATATTAGGTTCTTAATTCTAGCTGTAGTTTTGCATCAATATTACCACATTGTAGCTTCACCTAGTACATATTTCCCACAGTGTAGTATATATATATACTTATACCTTCTCTACTTACTGACATAAATGTTCAATATACCATACTTTCCTTCAGCAATGTCACCTATTTGGCAAACATTTATTCCACAATCCTATAACAGTTAAGCGCTTTCAACTGGAACCCAGTCTTCTTCAGAACAGTCAAAAAGCACCATAACATCCTTTATATACGTAAACCAATACACTCATTTAAAAGTCGCCAAAACATAAAGGTACAGTGCATATTCAGCAAATAACCATATAAAATCAATATTTATTAACTTCAATTCCTAGGTATTTTAGTAGCACTTATCAAATAATAATAATATATATAAATATATATACAATATAAAATATATAAAATATTTATAAAATATATTTAAAAATATATTTATAAAAATGTATATATTAAGTGTATATAATGTATGAAAACTATAGTCTCTAATTCGAATTGATGCTTACAATCATATGTTTAAAGACTTGTGAGACATTTTCTAAAAATTGAACACAAGTCACTAAATGACTAATAATGTAATTACACAATAACTTGTACTAAGAGAGGACCAAGAAAGGTTTAAACCTTTCTTGGTCCTCTCTTAGTACAAGTTATTGTGTAATTACATTATTAGTCATTTAGTGACTTGTGTTCAATTTTTAGAAAATGTCTCACAAGTCTTTAAACATATGATTGTAAGCATCAATTCGAATTAGAGACTATAGTTTTCATACATTATATACACTTAATATATACATTTTTATAAATATATTTTTTAAATATATTTTTATAAATATTTTATATATCTTATATTGTATATATATTTTATATATATTATTATTATTTGATAAGTGCCTACTAAAATACCTAGGGAATTGGGGAAGTTAATAAATATTGATTTTATATGGTTATTTGCTGCTGAATATGCACTGTACCTTTATGTGTTTTGGCGCACTTTTTTAAATGAGTGTATTGGTTTACGTATATAAAGGATGTTATGGTGCTTTTTGACTGTTCTGAAGAAGACTGGGTTCCAGTTGAAAGCGCTTAACTGTTATAGGATTGTGGAATAAAAGAATTTACACTCCATCGTGCACGAGTTTCTTTGGAAGGTTCCTGTTCTCATTACATTTGGAGTTGTTGAATTTTCATTTTACTTGTTGGTTGATATGGCTGAACAGGAGACTACCTTAGAGGCTTCATTGTCTCGAGAGGAGTTTAATGGACTTCGGGCTGAAGTATCAGCCGTGCAGAGTGAGATACGTAAACTGTTTGAACTTTTAAACAGCATTGCTTCTAATAAGGCACTTCAGGCTTCCAATGATGTATTTCAGACCAAAACTTTGACTTGTTCGCATTCACCCCAAGGTGATGTTTGTCCACCGAATGAAAGCTTGTTGGCGTTTAGAAGGGAAGGGGAAGTCCCTGAAGTAAACCGGAAGGTGTCTGGCGTTGATACATCTGAACATGAGGCAGTTAGTTCCAGGAGGAGGTTACCTACACCCGAACGTGGCTTTCCCGCAGTCTTACTACCTTCAGAGGATGCAGCTCATAATATCAAAGCCGCAATAGATTTACCGGACACCAGCGATGGCTTCGCCGTATCTCCCAAAGAACAGCGGCGGTTTGTTTTTCACGATGAAGCACATAATATCTTTGAACCATCGAGACTTACACCAGCCCAGGATTTTACCTTTGATTTCAGTATTTCGAGGGCAAGACGTGAGGCCGAACGAAATGGGGCTAGACCAAAGACGGTATATACGAACAAACCTAATGGTTGTATTCAGCAGAAACCCCATATTGATAAAAAAGGTACTGTTGCCTATATTATATCTAGTCCTAAACCTAAACAAAAACAAAGGACTTTTGATCGACCTGAATATAATAAATTAATTAGTAGTGATTTGCTTATCACAAAAACAAATGAAAGAGAGCTATTTGATAATGTTCTAAATGGACATGGTGATATGTATGATTTTGGAAAAAAGAATTATAACAACAAATTTAATGAGAAAAATCATATTTACAGCTCTCTTAAAGAAATGATTTTTGACTTCGGTAAGAAACTTACTGCATATAATAATGCTAAAATAGATGTTAGTTATTTAAAAAATTGTATAAATTCTAAGATGGTACCTAAAGGTTTACGATTTTTTAAATTACCATTAGGCATATTATATAATGTGGAAGTGATGAATGAATTTAACAGTTTGTTTGATGGTTTTGGAATTGCTTTCATGGAATTGTTATTAAAATATCAACAAGAGAAATGTGACTCCTTAGGAGTTGAGTTAGAAATTATGTATGAGACCATTTGTAATGATGTAGAATATGAGACTTGGAATGATCTTTTTAAAAAACAATTTTATCAAGCTGAGAGTAGAGCCAATAATATTTTTGAGAGGAAAAGTAAGAAGCTAACTAGGGACCATGAAGCATATAGCAACAACAGAGCTTATATATGGCCTAAAGTTAAAGAGTTAGAAGTAGGTTATATATCCACCCCCCTTCGGTCCACACATAGGGATTTTCAGAGTGCCAAGCCTCTTTTTGCCAGACATCCCAACAAACAGTGGACCCAATACAAAAAATAGATCAACATTTCCACACATGTACTAGTGTAGTTATGGAAGACAAGACTTATGAAACAGATTCTGTGACATTTACTCCTATTATTGATCAGAACATTGTATTGGAGGGAAACATAACTTGTAGTAGGATGTCATCTTTGAAATATCCTATGGTCACATGTTACGAAGGTTTCAAAGTCTATAACTACACAGACGTGGAGGTAAATGACGACTTTATTCGTGTCATGCACAAAGGTATGAAGTTTATTCCTACTGTTTGCAACAATTTAGTTGACAATATTAAGCAGGTGAAACTTTTTTGTCGCAAACTTAATTTGGCCGTGATTTATGATGACTCAACGGATCAGGTAGTTAGCAAGGAAAACATGCAGCTGTGCAAAAAGAGTTCCTATGTACCTGTATCTCATCCTAGTATATCCAATTTTGAGAAATTGGTTAGTCAAGACATCTACAGACTACATAGGGACCTCAGACACAGGAATTTGTTGTATAACGGCCCACCATACAATCTCACCCAGTCGGAAAAGGAATGTCTTAACAAAATGATGCACAACAAAGAGGTACGCATCATGAAACCTGATAAGGGTGGGGGGATAGTACTATTTTATGCTGAAGCATATAAGTCTTGTATCTATGACATCTTACATCAGGCAGACACCTATGAAAACGTCTCTTTAAATCAGATTAACATCGGACATCATCGTATTGATCTGGCTATAGAGGAATATTTAATAGATAATAGGATTACAAATGACACTTACATGTTTTTGAAGAATGATCATCCCATTTTGGCAACCATTGTTGGCATACCCAAACTTCATAAATCTTTGGAGCAACCACCCTTCAGACCCATCATTTCCGGTTCCCATTCCAAGACATACAACATAGGGAAATGGATAGATCACCAGCTTAAACATATTTATGGAAACATCCCACACATCATGAAAGATTCGTGGAGTTTTCTGGGTAAATTACAACATGAATATTGGAGACCAGACCTCATCTTAGTCTCCATAGATGTGGTCGATCTTTTCTCCAGTATACCCAGAGAACTAGGAATCAAACATTTCTCAAACAGCCTCAGGAAACATGCAGGGGTCAGTTGGGACAGGGTTGTGCTGCTGTGTGACATGATGGGACTTGTGTTAGAACACAATTATATTGTGTTTCAAGGGGAATATTTCAAGCAAACAAAAGGTGTTGCTATGGGTGCGTCGTGTGCCCCAATTTTTGCCAACATGGTGATGCTGGAATGGGAAGAGGAAGTGTTATTCAAGAGTCATTTTTATACCAACATCACATTCTATGCCAGATATTTGGATGACATTTTCATTTTGTGGCAGGCCTCTATAGAGGAATTACAAGAATTTATGTCTTTCATCAACCATTCTTCCACATTTTTGAAATTCACTTATCAAACTAGTACTGTGGACATTGCTTATTTGGATGTCTTGGTTGGTCTTGATCAACATGAATTCACCTCTAGAATCTTCCGCAAACCAACTTTTTCCAATGATTACCTACATTTCACAAGCAACCATCCTCCCCACATTTTCAAAAACATTGTCAAGGGGCAGTGTATCCGTGCAGCGAGGATGTCTTCGACTGAAGCTGTGATGAGAATGGAACTCGATACTATTAGGAAATTATTTAGTAATCGTGGATACCCGGACAATATGCTCCTGGACATAACAGACTATGTGGGTAACGAATGGGGTAAGAAATACCCCCTTTATTAGGAAAATATGTGGTAAATGGAAAATATGAAGGGCAATTATCTAGTTATTCTAGTCGAGCTTGCATTTTGACTTACACTCCACACACGTGTTTTATAAAGGACATATTACGACAACATTGGAACATACTTGTTAGTTCAATTTGGAACGTATTGTGGGAAATTCTCCTGAATTTGTATATAAGACAGGCACTAATTTAAAAAGATTATTAGAGAAAGCCAATTATGATACTGCCACAAAGGATATGTACAAAGGTACAACAAAATGTGGCAGATGTAAACAGTGTAAGTATATCAATGAATCTAGATACATTCGACTCAAAAACTTAAACTCTACATGTATCAGAACTAGAACTGGAAATTGCAACACAAATAGGGTGATATATATAGCTACATGTCTTTCTTGTCCTATGTATTACATAGGCAAGACTGAAAGAGTTTTTAAAAAGCGTATATATGAACATTTTTACCGTATTCAGAGGAAGGACATGAAGAACGCATTGTTCAAACACATCCATGAATATGGTACAGAGCACACTTTTCACTTTGCTATCATAGATACCATTAGGTATTCAACATTTGGGGGGAATTGGAAGATGCAATTAGCGGCCTTGGAAAGTAGATGGCAGATTTTATTAGATGCCACCAGACCCCCAGGACTAAATGAGTCCATTAGTATTAAACCTTTCTTGGTCCTCTCTTAGTATAAGTTATTGTGTAATTACATTATTAGTAATTTAGTGACTTGTGTTCAATTTTTAGAAAATGTCTCACAAGTCTTTAAACATATGATTGTAAGCATCAATTCGAATTAGAGACTATAGTTTTCATACATTATATACACTTAATATATACATTTTTATAAATATATTTTTTAAATATATTTTTATAAATATTTTATATATTTTATATTGTATATATATTTTATATATATTATTATTATTTGATAAGTGCCTACTAAAATACCTAGGGAATTGGGGAAGTTAATAAATATTGATTTTTATATGGTTATTTGCTGCTGAATATGCACTGTACCTTTATGTGTTTTGGCGCACTTTTTTAAATGAGTGTATTGGTTTACGTATATAAAGGATGTTATGGTGCTTTTTGACTGTTCTGAAGAAGACTGGGTTCCAGTTGAAAGCGCTTAACTGTTATAGGATTGTGGAATAAAAGAATTTACACTCCATCGTGCACGAGTTTCTTTGGAAGGTTCCTGTTCTCATTATATTTGGCAAACATGAAAGCCCAGACTACCTTTACCCCTTTTGTTGCCAACCTCATTGCACTTTGTGTTCTGAGTACCCTTCCCAACTTCTTAGTGCAAAAGAATCTCGATAAAGTCAAAAATAATGGGTGGAAAAAGCCCACAAAACAGGGACACATTTTAAATATTGCTTTCATAAATGTAGAAGGTTGTTAGAATAAAAGGTCTTGTGTTACCATGCATTAGGATATTAAGTCTGAAACTCAAATGCCTGTCATTATTTAATGAATTCAGCCCTCACTGATTTGCCACAAACATCCATAAAATTTAAGAACACACCAAAAATATGAGGTAAAAATCTGGACAGTTGAGAGGTATGATTCTAAGACAGTTTACAAAGTGCCTGATGCTCACTCACAGGACTAGTGTGACATGATTACTGACTGGTAAAATTATCTTTCTAACTTGGACAGCATGGCAGTTATTTAATTGTTTTATTCTGCATTTTTTTAGAGATTCCAATGGTTATTCTAACTGTTGTAAGGCTGCTGTTCTAAGTGATTACAGTGCAGCTAATTGAATTGTTAAGTTAGTTCCAGGCATTCGCTTGTTGTTCCCATCACATGGGCTTCAAGCCAGTCATTTTCCATTAAAAGAGTCTAAGTCTGCAGTCTTATGGCAGAAGAGGGCTGATTTCACTCAACTGACCTGGGAATTACTGGCACAGAGCTCACTATATGTTTATCTGATTGGCCTGAGAGTTTAGGAAGTGATAAACTTGTTTTGTTCTAAGCGTGAAAAAGTGAAATAAGTGGTAGGAGCCAAAATATTCACCACTGATGTGACCAAGATGTTATAGTCCTTTTGTCCTTTATTGACGGAATTTCATCAGAAAAAACAGCCATTCAACATACATATGCTTATATATATATATATATATATATATATATATATATATATATATATATATATATATATATATACACTTAATATATCACATGACTAACTATCAACTGACTTTTTAAAGGTACACTGTTTCCAATAAAAAAACTTATTTTATATGTATATAAAATGCAGGTTCATATTAACAGTAAAATATGATAGTAAAAATCACGCCTAAATATATATATATATATATATATATATATATATATATATATATATATATATATATATATATGTATGTATATATATATATATATATATATATATATATATATATATATATATATATATATGTATATATAGATCCTTCTCATATGATAGAAACCTCATTTGATTGAAACTCATTTGAATGAGACCATAAGACTGAAATTTCAAAAAATTTCAAAAGACTTAAAAGTCATTTGACTGAAACCCTTAAGACTGAAACCCATAATACTCAATTTCAACATACTAAATTTTGAACTGGGCCATATAAAACTAGACTAGGTGGGGGGGGGCTACTCCCCCCACCCCCCTAATTATATATACTAATTTTTTTTATCTGCCCCCATAACTTTTATATTCCAGTTGTGTTTTCCACGAACCACCTCTAGGGTGTACATCATTTTTTTTTCTAGCACCACAAATAAGAATCTGTGAGTAGGATATATAGAAATGTGCTTATTTAAAGTGTTAGTAATTTTATTTTTAATACCGTACATATGTTCATAAATCCTTTCCTGGGTTTCCACTCTGTTTTTCCTAAGTAATATGCAGAGCAATTGTGGCAGAAAGCTACATATACCTCTTCACTGGTGTTACAATTATATCTACCCGACACTGAAATTGTTGTGTTTTATATATATAATAATTTTATCACACTCGTGTATGTTTTGATAATATATATACAAATTCTACATCTATACCTTCTATAGTTACCAGAAATATTATTGTATGTGTTACCACTCTCAAATACATTTTTTATATATTTACCTTTCTTGTATGTACCGCAGTGGTGGTGCTGCGGTAGCGTTGTCGCCTTACAGTAAGACGCTGTCCGGTTCGATTCTCAGCTAGAGCGTCTTCTGCATGGAGACATGCATGAATGGGCATACCTTTGTTGAAGGTTGTGCATCAGGGCTGGTAACTCGGCATGTAAAAATCAACTACCAATCGTTAGCGGACCGGAGTTCCGCTGTAGCAGCCCCTAACCGGGAAAAGCCGAAAGACACAACACAACCTTTCTTGTATATAATATGTGGAATGTTACCCAATATAGTACTTATTTATGGATGGTTGTTCATAATCCTCCAGTTTTTAAACATAATATATCTTATATAAGTACTATCTAATAAATACATCATTACATATGTAGGGCTGTAATTGACTTTTTTATTTGTTCATTCTTGTATGATGAAACTTTCTTTGTCAGTACTGAATGAGTAGTTGGACTGTCCACTGATGAGTTATAGTTATTATGCATTAGGAATGTGTACTCCTGTTTTTCTCTTATGAACAACTTATTGCATAATATAATTGATCAAAGCTAAGGGATATTCTCTTTTTAAAAACATGTTGCTTAGTTGACATTCTTGTAAAAACTCTTTGCAATGACTGTTCATTCTAGCTGCCCATACCATCTGTCCCTTTTACTACTGCTCATTTTTGAATGGCTGTTTTTTCTGATGAAGCCCTGCCAATAAAGGATGAAAGTGCTAAAACCTGCTGGTCATATCACTGGTGAATATTTTCCTTCCTACCAGTTATTTCCTTGGTTTATAGTGCTTTATAGTTGCGTTATTTTTCTAAGTGTATTTAAGCTTTCCATTTGAGCAAAGCTGCTCTTTGCACAACGGCAGTTTGCAGTGCTTTGTATATACACAAACACCAAAAAACAAAATTCCTCTATAAAACTATACTGGAACTTTGTGCTAATTCCACAGCACTCACCAGACAATAGATTTGTGTGATGAGCAGCACTTATGCATTCAGCTTGGAATGTTTTAGTTAGTGTTATCTCACCTTAGCACCCAGGGCTATCACTGCGTAGTGCACATCTAGTTTGGGTAGTGGGCAGCATTGCAGACTAGGTCAGCTGAACTTACAACAAGCAGGCACCCTCCACCTTGTTCCATTTATATACAACCACCACTCATATACCTTGTAAGCTTATTAAGACCAGCATGGGTTAGGGGTTGGCATAATGGTTAAGGTGTTTACCTCACAGATACAAGACAAAAGGTTTGATTCTCATTTCAGGGATGATATGTGCTTATTGTGGATATAAGGGTAAAACTTGGCTAGGCTTGTAAGGTCCCTAGGATCAGTAGCCTAGCAATCTCCTATGATCTTATGATCCTATGATCAATGGATAGGCACTTCCCTACCATCACTGTATCCAACTTGTTGGACATGGGCATCTTGAGGCAATGTAACAATTGTCTCATGTACACTGACAATCACTTAATTCTTAAACAAACAAATACAGTATCATTATGCGAGAGATATACTTACACATGGCCACTGAAGGCCAGATTCTCACATACAAGCACAAAATGCAACAATGAGATTGTCAGTGACTCACACACATCACTCACTAAGGACCAAGAGTGTAGAAGTTCATTGTTTTATAGCTGTTTAGACCTACACATGTAGAGGTGCTCAAATTTAATGCTCCCAAGCCTCAAAGGTCTCACAGGTGCAGTCTTCAGAAACTTATACCTCTTAACACCTTAGAGCAAGAAATCTAGATAAAACCATAAATAATAGGGGACAAAGGGCTAAAAATAGGGACACATTTTAAATATTGCTCTTACAAACTTAGAAAGTTGATAATAAAACAGATTTTTGCATTGGCATGGATTTTCTGAAGGGTATAAAGTCAGAAACTCAAATGTCTCTCATTTTCTGACTTCACTTCTCAATCATTTGCTAATGATTTGTCTGAAAATCAAAATTTTATTTGGAACAGACCAAAAATATTAGGTAAAAATGTGGACATTCTGGGAAAATCTGAATAGTTTAGAGATATGCCTGCATTCACACATATAAAGGTACATCTCATTATGTCTCAATTACCAAGCCCATAAGGTGAAACAGTTCACAACAAAATATTCTGGTCAGAGGTGACTCCACTGTGGGACACACAGATGTGCCCCTTATAAGAAGGGTTACAGCTAGTTGCCTATCAAGGGCCAGGATCTGGCAGAGTACGCAAGCATTTAGGTCATTCACAACTAAGTACCAGTATGACCCTGTCGTAGTCCATGTGGGAGTGAGGTATCTGAGATGTACCTCTTTGGATTATATGAAGAGAGACATGACTGAACTCTCAGAATATGTGTCACAGGCAGGTATGATTCTACCACTGAGCAGCATTCTACCATCTCCATGGATGATGCTACAATACAGCCAGGGATGGTCTCCACCTGTCACCTCTAGGCTTTCAGGTATTGGCTATAACATTATCCACCCCTATTCTGTCTTTTTTAGGCATCAACAAACAGACAAACCTCCCAAAATAATAAATGATACTCAGGACAAGGTAAAGGTCTTGCTGTTCAGTGCTAAGAGTCTCAGCAGGAAACTGTACTCCCTGGAAACTCTCCTCACTGAGAATAATGACATCTGTGCAGTTACAGAAATCTCAGAAAGCAGTCCAGCTGTGTATGGCTATAATGCCTATCATGTGTCCTGGTCAACGACTGAATGTGAGAGAGTTAGAGGAGGTGAATCTATCTACCTAAAGGGTAAATTCACCTCATGATTGGTCAGACAATATGACAACTACTCCATGTGCAGTTATCTATGGGAAAAATCCATCACCAAATTTTTGCTAACAACAAATCCCCCTCCATGAACCAGGATACTCAGACATCATACCTAGAGCTACTTGAATCACTCACCATCCAGCCCAATACCACACTCATGGGTTATTTTACCCCTGCATTAACTGGAAGGCATACATGACCACTAATATACAGGCCCAAAGATTCCTTTGTAAATTCAAATACCCTGGAGCAGCTGTTCTGCATACCCAGCAGGAGAACAAATATCCTAGCTCTGATACTCACAAATATGGGCTGGCACTGCACCCCCACATGTGTGATGTCTACACTGGTAAGCTCTGAAAATAAAGCAGATCCCTGAAAATTAAGGTAAAAGTGGACTTCCCACCAAACCCCAAGAACTTTAAAAACTTTTCTAAAGCAAACTACCCCTTATTAAGCTATGGCATAGCTAGATTCCATCTTCCCCAAATCCAGAAACCACAGTAGCATATACAGAGTAGTACACTAAAGCCCTGTATGACCACATAAATAACTGTATAGAAACAGCAGTACCAAGCCAAAATAATCCCAGGTTAAACTGCAGTAACAAGCCACACTCATGAATGCCTGGTCTTAATAGATTGTACAACAAAAGAAAGAATAAACAATCAGATCAGGGAGCTAGTAAAGTCTGTGAAAGATGACTTTGAGGTAAAAACAGCCTGTAAAGCTAAGGATAACCATGGGGCATTTTTCAGTTATGTCCGCAGTCTTTAGGGCAACACCCAATGATGTGTGGAATTAGTTATTGATGGCATCTCCTACACCCAACTGGCAGACATAGCAAATCTGCCGGCTGATAAGTTTAGCTGAAACATCAACCCCCCCATCACCCACACTTGTCTCCCAAGAAATAAAGTCTGCCACTCATCCACTAATTAATGTTAAAGAAAAGGTAGCCACAGCAGTCTCCAAAGCTAAAAACATGGAATCAATGGGACCTAATGATATACCAGGTTGCCTCTTAAATAATTTAAACAGGGGACCTATCAGGCCCATTAGGATTGCTATTTAACCATAGCAGCTTTGTATTGATAGAGTGTAAAACAGCTACTATCATATTCCTGTATAATGGTGGACCATCAACTGACCCAGGAAATTACAGATTCATAAGGTTGACTAGTCTTGTTACTAAGGCTATACAAAGAATAATCATGGACCTGATAAAGACATAGGAAACCTTCAAATACTGGACCCAACCCATTTCAGCTTTATTATGGGTATGTCATGCCTTTTAACTCTTGTGAACGTCTTTGAAAAGTCACTAAGGCCATGGACGAGGGTAAACAGTGCATATAGATGAGGGTAAAACAGTGCATATGGATGAGGGTAAAACAGTGCATTCTCCTACCTTGACTTAGCCAATACATTTGATATAATACTCTCATTAGGTATTATCAATGAACTCACAAAAATGGGCATAAATCCCTACATCACCAGATGTATTTAGCCATTTGGCTTAAGGACAAGACACATGGTCAAAGTGGGTGATTCAAGTTCCAGCAAGAAGTCAGTTTCTAGTGGTGAGCCACAGGTCTGTGCTAGGACCACTCCTGTTCAGAATTTACTTTGCAGCTGCCAAGGTCAATGTGGATGAGAAAGCTTTCAGACAACTGCAGGCTGGGGGGCATCACTGAATCCCCCAGTGATGTAGATATCTTTCAGGAAGGTCTAAACCAGGCAAATGATTGGTGTCAGAACCACAACTTGAAATTTAATTTGAAGAAATGCATTATCATACCCTTTGAGAAAACAAATACCCCTGCTAATTATAGCATTAACAACACAGCCATAAGAGTAGACTTAGACGTAAGGGAACTGGGTATCATGGTAGGTAGTAGGCTGAACTTTGACTGTCATGTATCCATAGTGGGAAGGAAGTCATTCTATGTGGCACAAATTATAAGTAAAGGTATGGCATTCAGAGCTGGGAGGATTAAAGTCGCACTCTACACAACCCTCATTAGACCAATAATAGAGTACAATGCACCATTTGGAGTGTACTTGGCCAGACAGCTACACCAGCTGAACTGACCTCAAGGGTTCCTCAGAAAGAAAATATAGGGTATAAACAACGTGCCCTGAGTGACCAGACTGAAAGTTCTTTCCTTTTACTCTGTCTCCTATTGACTATTAAGGCACTACCTGTGTCTGACGTACAAAGTTCTCACAAAACCAGACCTGATGGAGCTACTGCATATCTGCAAGACAAACAACATGAGGCTCACCCATTCCAGAGGTCTGAACTTAGTATGTCAAACAAAACATGCTGGAGAAGTTGGCATAATGGTTAAGGAGCTTACCTTGCCTATGAGAGACAGAAACGTGTCACAGACACTGCCTCTTCTGTGGAATAATTATACTATTCACGTGAAGCGTATTCCATCCTTGGCCCTCTTCAAGGCTAATCTGGATCGATGGATGAGTAACTGTAAATTCACACCCAGGCTGGTGCCTGTGTCCCTTATGGATAGGGGCAATCTGTAAAAATATCCAAGGCATAGACACAACTCATGCCTTCTCCTGCCCCTAGGGGACATATATCAGGTAAGTCAGGTTATACTGGCTAGGCTTGTAAAGGCTCTTGAGCCATTAGCCTAGTAATCTCCTATGAACCTATGGCATAATTAATGACTGGTGAATTATCTTTTTAACCTGGAAAGTGATCTCTAACATACATAGATGTTAAGTATTCAGTTTATAAACTTACCCATAATTTGAACAGATCAGCTTAAACGATCATATGCTTAGGCTATAAGACATACTTTCTCCAAACATCAGGCCAAGAAAACCTCAGCAACAGTCAACTTACACAGCTCCACCATACTCAAATAACTTAGTGAGTCATTAGTTTGCAGACTGCAAATCTTCCACTGCTACTAAGTACGTAAATCTAAGCAGAGATGTTCTAGAAACTGGTGACTACATTGTTGGGCACTCTGGTGGTACGCTCACTAGAATGGACAATAATTTATACTTATAGTTTTTTTCTCTGGTGTGCATATATATCATGTTCTAACATGTTTTGTATTAATTTATCAATATGCACTTTTAATGTTATATTTCAAGACAACTGACTGCAATATGTATGTTATCATTTGTATTGCATAGTATAACTTTATATCACAGGTCACCTGTTTGGTGTTAAGTTGTTTAAATATGTTATTGTTTGTATTTTATACTATAACTTTATATTACAGGTCACATATGTAGAACAGCATGTGTTGTAACTTTAAGAATCATTTCCAAGTGACACACGTGCAGTATAAATACCGAGCACGTGAAGGCAGCAGTGCCATTTTGAAGGAACAGCATCAATCCTGATGTGTTTGTGTACAATAAAGCTGCTTCAACAGAACCCACAACTGTCTGTCTATTTTATCCTGACCAATGGTGCCAGAACTGGGATGTTTAAGAAAAGAAAAAGGCCAGAAATGAGCTACAGGTAAGGAAAACATGCACAGACGATTTATTTTATAAAAGAGAATACAACAAGACATTTGCAAGGCACAAGATATATTATTAAGCAAATGAAGGGCACAAAATGCATTAATAGTTAAACAAAATGTTTGGGACCACACTATCTGATAAAAGAATTACCAGGAAAGCTCATTAGGGTTTTGGAATTGCATCGGGTTGTAAAATGAACGTATTTAAAGCAAAACAAGCATGTTTCAAGAAAAGTAAATATGTTCAGAGCAAAACGAGCACAAGAAAGTGTAAATGGGCATAAAAAGAGACTTAATAAGCATAACAAATACGATAAAAGGGCAAAGTAAGCGTAAACGAGGATAGAAAACCTAGGCGACTGCATGGTTTTGAGTAAAACAACCGTATTTTGAGCATGAGTTGTTATTTTGCATTAATCAACGCTATTCAAGGCATAACTAGACTTGTTCAAAGTATATCAGTGTACAAAGTGTTTGCAGTGTGTGCTTTATCACGGTGTATTTATTTCAAAAAGTCGATCTGTGTAAATTGCAACTACTTCATAAAAGTACAGTCAAAATACAGTCATTTCAAAAAAGTTACTTGTGCTGTGTACATTTACTTGTAGAGTGGCACCATTTCAAAGTGTTTCTTACACTATGCAAAGTTATTGCAAAGTGCAGCCATTTTGAAACATTTACTGTGTCCTGCATACCGTTCAGTCACATGTTTGTGCTGCATACCGTTCAGTCACATGTTTGTGCTGCATACCGTTCAGTCACATGTTCAATCAGTTTGAAGTGTTTTTTACTCCAAGCTTCTTCTATTGTATGCAGTTTATTCACAAAGTACAGTTATTTCGGAGTGTTTCTTACACTGATAAGGAGTGGTTTCATAAATTTCAAGTGTTTCAGCAGCTTACTGTGCTATTGGGCATAATTACAAGTCTTGGCAGAAATTTCTGGCATATATGTATATATGTGTGCATGTCTGTGCATAAATTGAAGAGCCTTCAATGGTGTGCATCGATATGGCAGAGGCATTTCTCAGACCCAGTTCACTTGTATTTGATCATAATATTGCAGAGAACTACAGAGTATTCAAGCAGGAATACGACTTAAAAACAACTCCAGCAATGGCACAACACTTGACTGGATCCCAACTAACAGCCCTCATTTCTACCACAACCCCAGAACTCTTCCCGATTGACTGGGTGATCACTTACCCATCAGTATACAAAGATTTGCTCCTCAGCTAAATAGGGTACAATATACATTCCGCTGCAAATTCACTAACTTCAACCCCAACATTTTCAGTGACAGACTTTGTTCTATTAATTTGTCTAACCTACCCTTACTCCCTCTCAGTGATGCTGTACATGAATTCAATCACATCTTTCTCAACATTCTCAACTCACTAGCACCCTCTCGCAAGATTAAAACAAAATCAAGTTATGCTCCATGGCTCAGTAAAGATACTCATAAACTAATGCACAAAAGAGACTCTGCCTGGAAAACCTAGCAAATAACCAAATCCCCCAATCATCACCAATTATTTAAAGAACTAAGAAATCACACCAGAAAGCAAATATATAATGATAAGAAAACATTTTACCTCAAGACACAATCCTCACATCAATACAACCCCAAAAACTTCTGGAGAAATATTAACTCAATCCTTCACCCTGGTAAACCTCAAACTCCCAGCCCCTACCCCAAGCTTGCAGACCAAGACACTGCCTCCCTCCTTAACCAGTTTTTCATAGGCATCATTAGAAAAATGACAAATGTTAATGACAACTCCCTGCCACAAACCCTTCCCCAAACCACAAACAATGAAGCATGTTTCTCACTTAACCCTATCCCATCCTCCTACATAAAGTCCCTACTTCTTAAACTTAAATCATGCTCTCCATCAGCTGACAATCTACCTCCCCATTTTCTCAAACTAGCAGAAAACTCTATTGCTTATCCAGTCTCAATACTTGAAAAGCAAAATGTGACTAATGGCATTCATTATAGCACAGTGCTGGGCCCCTTTCTATTTGGAATTTACCTCTTATACATCCAAACTGCTAAAATGGTATAAGGCTAACTAATTACTTTTCATTCTCTGCAGCTGCCCACCACCAACCCCAACTTCTTTCCTCATTTACTTAGTCTAGCAGATCTGCCTTAGTCTCCCCTGGGCTCAATCTGATCCTAGTCCAGGGCAGAGGAAAAAATAAAAGATTCTAGAACAGCATTATGTTGTATGTGGGAAAGTGTACCCTAACTCACATTCTGTAGCATCAGCACTGGCAGCTCTGTGATTGCTGTCCTGGGCACTGTGCCCTAATAAATATTCCCATACAGCAGCCCTGGCAGCTCTGTGACTGGTGTCCTTAGGACTGTGCCCTAACTCCAGTTCCCTATCATCAGCCTTGGCAGCTCTGTAATTGCTTTCCTGGGGACTGTGCCCTAACTCACGTTTCCTCACAGCTGGCTTGGCAGCTCTGTGATTGCTGTCCATAGGACTGTGCCCTAACTCCAGTTCCCTAGCATCAGATTTGGTAGCTTTGTGATTGTTGCCCTTAGGACTGTGCCCTAACTCTTGTTTCCACACAGCAGCTTTGGTAGCTCTATGATTGATTTCTTTGGGAGATGCATGTGGGGCTGGCCAGGCATGTATTCCACATACTGCAGTAAGCCTTTTAGGGTGCCACCTGTCTCTAAGAGGCTTGAGAAAACACTGGCCATTCATTCATTCTCATCCTACCTGTGGCCCCCTGTATCACCTGTGTGTATGGTGTAAATTGAATGTGGGTCATTTGGGGTGCCGGAAGGCTTGCATCCCTTTGTGCCATGGGGTCTGCTTAAGGCTAACTCATTTTATTGAAGATTGCCAGGTGAGTGTTTTTGTTCACTCAGCATCTGATATGAATGAAGTATTACAAACAGGCATAAATTATATGTAAATAAGTACAGTATTGTCACCATTAGTAAGTAACTCTGAGCAGAGCCTAACAGTATAGACAGTATCCCACTCCAGTCCAATGCAGTTATCAGAGACTTGGGTACCCCTGTAAATAGCTTCCTATCTTTTGACCACCATGTAGCAAAAGTTATCAGGAAATCCTTCTATTTAGCCTAATTAATAACTAAAGGCATTTCTTAAAGATAAAAAAATAGTTATCATTCCCTTATACACTGCCCTGATCAAAGGAATTATAGAATTTGCCAAAACCTCCTAAAACATTGTTTAGCATCTCTTAGCCTCAACACACAAGGCAGCAACTAATCCATCTGCACTTATACATACTGCAAATCCACAGATCTCACCCAACAGTCACCAGTAAAAGCAGGCCTACACCTGTAAGGCCTACCAAGCTTGGTTTAATACAGGGAGCTTCTTTAGTTACAGGTGACTCTATAGTTAGGCAGTCAGACTCCAAACTCACCAGACTGAACAAGAAAAGGGTCACTGTATGTTGCAGTCTGGTGCCAGGATATATAATATCAAAAGGGCACTAAGGTCCTTTAAACTAGACAACTATGCATATGGTGTAGTGGTGACCCATATGGAAGTGTATGACGTGAGGTGCTCCACTCAGGGGGACATGCAGAGTGGCACAATGGAACTTACTATACATGTTTTAGAATCAGAGAAGACACTGAACTTGAGTAGTAGTAGTAATATCTGGTTTTCACAAAGAAAATGATTGATTTCAATAATTGTCTCAGTTATTGGTGTCATGTAAAGGGGATTCAGTTCCTGCCAGCCTGGGAACCCATGGTCAATAACCCTTCCTCTTGCCAGTGACAGATTTCACCTGGCACTTCTAGGCTTTTGGCTGGTGGCAAAAGCCCCCCCCCCCCAACAGTGACTTTTTTAGGCAAGGTCTTCAAAAACATTACCAACATGAAATTAACCAGTCAGAACAAAATAAGGGTCTTGCTGCTAAATGCTTAGAGCTTAAACCAAAAACTACACTCTCTGGAAGCACTTCTATCACTAGAAGATGCAGATGTCTATGCAATCACAGAAACCTGGTTCAAGCCATCATAGAGTACCCCAGTCTTGCAAGTCTACAATGCCTTCCACACCTTTAGACAACAAAATGAATGTGTGAAAACCAAAGGAGGCATTATTTTAATCTATAATAGAGCTAAATTAACTTCACATCCAGTTAGATTGGACAACTCCATGGAGTTACTCCAGGTCCAGGTTATGGTGGGTAAGACCCCTATTCAAGTCATAACCAGTTATATACCCCCCTCCATGGGTCACAACGTCCATGAAGTCTACTTGACCAAACTCGAGACAATCCAAATTTTACCAAACACACTGGTTATGGGGTATTTCAATTATCCCACCATCAGCTGGGAAACCTACGCTAGCCCTTACTCGCTATAATAAATGTTCCTTGAGTTTGTCAATTCAAATAACCTGGAATAAATCATCCATACCCTGACAAGAGGAACAAACATTCTATATATGTTCCTCACCAACATGTCAAACAGGTGCACTGCTGCAAGTGTCAGACCCCTGTTGTTTAAAACTGAACATAAATCAGTCACCTTCGAGCTGGCACTAACACAAGAACTCACAAAGGGAGAAATCAGACTATAAAACTTTACCAAGGCAAATTATACCCTCCTAGGTGAAGGTATAAATGCATTCCAAGCCCCACCCCAAGCTGGAAGTGGTAACTACACTGAAGCTTACGCTAACGCCCTGTGCAATCACAAGTGTATAAACTCGGCCGTACCAGAAAGAATCAAAGCCAGAGAGCAAAACCAAGCTGCCATGGTGGACATCCAGCATCAACAAACTTTACAATAACACAAAAAGTTGCTGTCCAAAATAACAAAGGCAAGGCCCCAGCAATGAAAAAGCACCCTCCTCAGCCTCAACAGGTAAATAAGACAACTTGCCAAATCCTCCAAGGGCTCCTTTGAGAGAAACTTAGCAAGTTTCACATTTCTACAATCTACCTTAACAACCAAAACTGGAACAAACTTATAACAATATAACTCTATTTGCCAGTATCAGCCATACAAATCCCACCACTGCCTTGCTTTAAAACAAATTCAATAGCTTGAGTTCCCCACCTTCTTCTTCTTTCCCAACTACAGTTCACTCACACCTTTCTAAACAAACCTTCAGCCTGTCCATGTCTCTCCCCTCTCTCATAGCCCTCTACACCCCCTCTCAAATTATAGGTAGCTCTGATCAACACTTCCTTAATATTTATAAAACCAACAAAAACATTGGTAACTGCTGTATAAAAGTACAATGTCCCAAGAGGAGAACAATCTCAAACCAAATATTCGTAACATCAAGTTTTGAACCCACTTCAGAATTGAACTAAAAAAATACCTTCTTAATTCTAGCTCCTGCCCATGCCAGGACCCTACTTAATCCCCCCCACCCCCCCACCATTTATACCTCCCTCTACTTAAAATCTTTCACCCTTCTACTACCTATATTCTCTGTTAATACCAACACTATCATGTATTCACTACCAGTCTAGATCTGTTTTTCTATAATATTATGACCGATTAGTATCAATTTAAGTCTGATTTATTTTTTCTCTTTCTCTAAACTCTCATATACTGTTCACTCTGCATTTTTATTTTATCTTTTTATATACATTTCATGCATCTTCTGTCATTGTAGATATAACTATGGAAGTTTTCTTGCATTATAAACATATGGTATAACTATGTAATGTTCTTGTTTTTGAATTTATGCATGTTAATGTCTAGTATTTTTCTTGAATTTTTTCTCCTCGGGTCTCCATTGAAAACAGGCCTTTGGCTGAGATTGACCGACCTGGTTAACAAATGACAAATATATAAATAACTAAGTACAGCCAAGGATAACCATAAGGCCTTTTACAGATATGCACATAACCCAAAGGGTAGGACCCAAGCATGTGCAGAACTAGTGGCCAATGGTATCACACACACACACACACACACACACTGACCCCACAGAGATAGTGAACCTGCTAGTGGATAGGTTTGGTGAAAATTTCACTCCTTTATCTCATCCTAACATACAACAAACCCTCCCGTCAACCACCTCCCCATCCTACATACCTAAAGAGCAGGACCTCAGAGCCCTATCCAAGGGAAAACATGGCCTCTATGGGACCAGATGACATCTCAGGTTGTCTTTTAAACAGTCTAAAGCATGAACTCACATCACCACTAAGTACCCTTTTCAATCATAGCCTAACCACAGGCTTTGTTCCTGCATTATGGAGAACAGAAACAGTTATACTAATCCACAAAAGTGGCCTAGCAACAGATCTGGGGAATTACAGTCCGACAAGCTTGATCAGCCTCATCTGTAAGGTCATGGAATGTGTTATTATGGCCTTCATAAATAAAGACATAGGTGACCTCCAAATCCTGGATCCTACTCAATTCGGCTTCGTGAAGTGCAGATTCTGCCTGTTAAGTCTGGTGGATTTATTTGAAATTGTGAGCAAGGCCGTTGATGAGGGCAAATCTGTGTACACAGCATACCTCAACTTGACAAAGGCTTTCAACACAATCCTATTTTCAGGTATTACCAATAAACTTAGCAAACTGAATGTAAACCCTTTTGTTGTAAGATGGGTTGCCAACTGTCTCACAAACTGGACACATGCTATCAAAGTGGTGACTCCACATCAACCAGCAGACCTGTTACCATCCGGGTGCCACAGGGTCAGTGCTGTGCCCCCTACTGTTTCATATATACTTCTCAGAAGTTCAGGTCAAAACTAAAGGGTTGTGGCTGACCAATTTTGCAGACGACTGCAAACAAGGTGCAATCATTGAATCCCCAAATGATGTCAGTATACTCCAAGAGGCTCTCACACAGACCAAAGACTGATGTATTAGTCACTGTCTTAAAGTAAATGCAAAGAAATGTTTCATCATTCCCTTCTGCATAAACAAAGTCCCTTCACACTATTAAATCAACAACAGTACTCAAAGTACCCATGAAGTGGTAAGGGGCCTGAGATCACAAGTTGACTGCGACCTTAAGTTTGACCACCATGTGTTTATTGTAGTAAGCAAAGCTTTCTATGTTGCACATTTAATTAGTAAAGGCATCGTCTTGAGAGTAAAAGTAGTTATAACCTCCCTTACTCAGCACTTATCCAGCCCATAATTGAGTATAATGGCCCATTCAGCATGTACCATACTACGCACCTGCAGCCATTAGACAGACTCAGAGGTTGCTAATAAAGAAGAACAAGGAGCTGCAGCATTCTCCTTACATAGACAACTAAAGTCCCTGTCACTATACTCCGTATCATATACAATTTTTAGGGGAGACTTATGCCTGGCCTACAAATCAGTCCAAGACCCAAACCTAATGAACTTGCTGCATATCCATAAATCAAATGAGATGAGGTCTAATAATTCCAGGGAACTAAACATGATCTGTGACTTAAATAGGACATGATGGAAGGACAGATTTATCTTCCAGTGACTGCCGCATCTTTGGAACGGGCTACCGATTCTTGTGAAACAGAGCACCTCTATGACACTGTTCAACAGGAACCTTGATGAGTGGATGGAGCTGCATAAATTCTTATTGGAGATACTGGCCACAACCCTCATGGAAATGGGCAGTCATCACTAAATGCAATTTTGGGTATTGACTAACATTTCTATGGTATTACATTGGGATGAAATAGCTAGGCTTAAAATGACCTCTGGGTCGATAGCCTAGTAATCTCCTATGATCTTATGATAAAACAAGATAATTGGCATTAACAATGCCTAAGTAGTCGGTGTCATTCTAAGGGGATCCATTACGTGTATTCCTGGGATAGTATGTTAAATAAGACTTTATGTTTCACCAGGGATGATTTACACCTCTCATTCCAAGGCTTAACCATACTGACTAAAGCCTTCGATGACCACATAGTGCCTTTTGGGCAGACTCCTCATATTGCACATTCCAGCATAGCAAACTCATATTAAATACTAACAACATTAGGGTGACAATAGTCAGTGCTAGGAGTCTAAAGATAAATATGCCAGAGCATCTGGCAGTGGCAATGGTGCAACAGCTAGCACACTTGCCTTTGCTCCAGAAGGCTGTGGGTTCTATTCTTACACAAGGTAGATCAATAGCTGACTGTGCAGTGCAGCACTCCTGAAACTGTCGTCCTTTGGATGAGATTTAAACTAAGGCCCCATCTGCTTGAGTTGATGGTAGTTCAGGTGGATGTAAAAGATCTCATAGCACCTATGGAAAAGAGTAGAAGTCTCATATATTTACAAATCCACACAATCATTTTCATTTTCATGTTTTTCATATCAAAACTTGCCATTTCTATACTTTTTATATCAACCCCCTCATCTTTTTCCATAACCATAATACAATTTTCTTTAATATTAATGACGATATCCAGTTTTCATTAAACATGATTTCATTAACTCTTTTATTCCATAATACCCAGACAACATAAAATATGTTTTATCTAAATCTATTTTCAAATTTGGGTTTGTTTTTATAATATCCATATTCAATCATTTCCATATTTATACCCTCATAATTTTTAATATTTAAAAAAGAATTCTATATGTAGTTTATTCTGCAGCTTTTTAATTCTGTCACATTTTTAGGAAAACATGTTCTGTTGTTTCTTCTTCTCCACAATACAAACATATTTTTTCACTTTTTTCTTCATAAGAGATATTTGCCTTAACTTTTTTTATCAGGCATATTTGCCTTAACAGATAATTTCTTTATTCCCAATCTCCACAAAAAATATTGGCATTCAACATTATATTTACACCACTTGTTTCTTTATATATTTACTTTAATCCTTACTTCTGCAACATTTTCTCATAGATTAATACAATAACATTTTCTCATAATATTATTATACCATATTTTTCTATTGTCTTCTCCTTCATCAATCTTTATTTTCCACTTTGTATCTTTTGTTAATAGTTCTATATTTCTTCATTAAAACATTTTGTTGTATTTCTTATATTTTCCCAGAATTATTTATACTTATGCTTCAATATATTTGACACTAATTTCTCATTTTTTCATTTAACCATTTCAATACCTTGTATAATTTAATGAAGCAGAATAAACTATTGGATTTATTATACCCAATCCCCCTTCTTCCTGATTCATATACAATACACCCATTTTAATAAAATTTAATCTTGAACTCAATATGAAGTGGACATATTTTTCTAGTAAACATTTTATGTCTTCTAGGAATTGTGACAACACTGGATAAATATGGCATCTTTCCTGTTAACATGAATTAATCAAATACATTTACTTATATGCTAATCTGTACATTTTCCATAATATACACATATCTATTTCTTTTATTATTATATTCCATAATTTCTTAGTTTTCTTCTTTATCAAAATTTATCCCTAAATTAGATATTTCTTTTATATAAAATTGCACATCTGCCTTTTCTTTTTATTATATTACCTATTCCTTTACTCGTTTCTTTATCAAGTGCCATACTCCTTTCCTTTAAACTTTCAACTAAATAAGAACTTCCCTCATTCACTCTCTGTTTTTAGTTGTTATAATAATATCATCTGCACGTGATACCATAACTGGAATTTCAGCTTCCATTTGAATTTTATAGTTTGCATTCTTCATTTTCTGATGCACCTCCCTAACTATTGTATTCACAACTAAAACAAATAAAATAGTACTCATAGGACACCCTTGTCATAAACCATTATTCATATATATTTCTTTACTTAACCATCCATTGACTAAGACTTTTACTTTAGTATTCTTATAAGCTGTCCTACACACTCACTTGATTTTATTATTAATTTTATACATAGCCATTATTTCCATAATATATCATGCTATATTGAATCAAATGCTTTATTATCACCTACCATAAGTTTTATATCTTTGTTCTTTCTATTTAGATCATCTGTAATTTCTCTGACTATAGTTACTAATTCTTGGCATCTTTTTCCTTTTATACCATACACGCTTCCCTCCATTATGTATTGCATCTTATTCTCAAATTTCTTTTGTATTATTTTCATAAATTTCTTATAGTCTGTATTATTTAGAACTAGTGGTTGCCATTTTTTCATATCTTCTTTATCCTCCCTTTTCCATATACATTTTAATCTTTCACTACACAATTGCTTATATCTTAATCCATCATTTAACCATTCATTGAATACACATATTAAATAGTTTTCTGCCATCTTTCTAGATTTGTATACATTTGAAACCCAATACCATCTGGGCCAGATGCTGATTCCACATTTAATTATTTGAAGCATTTTTTTCTAATTCATACAATGTGAACTCTTTTTCAAATTCTTTACTAATTTCTTCAGAATTGTTTTACTTCCCATTTCTTTATTCAGTGTCTCTTTTTTATGAAACATTTCTTCCACATATCTTACAATTCCCATATTTTTTGCTGACTTTTTATATTACTTTCTTTATATTTTATTTCTTTCATTATGCTACTATCTTCCTTCACTATCTTGCTTAAATAAGGTGAAACGTCTTCATTTTTTCCTTGTAAAAATGCCTTTGTTTATGCAATAATTCTCTAATTTTCTCATAATTTTCTTATAAATGCCCTTTTCATTCTCATAGTAATCCCTGTTATTACCTTTTTTCTAAATTATTCATTGTATCTCTATGTATTTTAGCATAGTCTTGCTTTTGTTTTTCTTTCTATTTTATTTCTTTATTTTTCCAAATTAGATAACTATCTTTATATTTTGTTTTAAAAGCAGTCCACCATTCTGACCAATTAACATAAAATGCTTTCATAGTAATATGATACTGCCATAATCGCTTAATATCTTTCTTTTCTTTTTCATTCCATTCCTTTATTTTTATTCTTTTTATATTTTTACTATCTTTATATAATCTTTATAAAAATATAATCTTTATTATGGCACATGTCCAACCATATTACCAAATGATCCTAGAAACCTGCTGCAATAATGTCTTCTTCCAATATACACATTCTTTCTGATACCAAAAAATAACTATTTGAGATTTAAAGTACATCTCCTGTAAGTCTGTGCTTTTTTGTTCAGTATAACAAATGTAACATATTTATTACTTCCATCATCTTTTTGTGTCTTTTCTTCTTTTCTTATTTCTCCTTATGTCACAATTGAAATCTCCTGTAATTATTATATCCATGTTTGCAAATACATATCTCAACATTTTCTGAAATACATTCACCGTTTCTTTACTAATGACATATGCATATATAACAATCATTTTTTACACATTTTCTTGCCATCTTACATTTGTAATTGTCAATCTTCCCATTTTGACTAATATAATATCTAGAATTCTCACTACTCTTCTACACAGAATTGCTATTCCTGAACACTGTTCATTCCCAATGTTTTACATTATAGGCTCATAGGATCATAGGAGATTACTAGGCTAATGGCCCTGGGGCCCTTACAAGCCTAGCCAAAAGTTTATCCCCAAAAAAGGAAACTTTGATTAGCACTTGTCACCCCTGTCAATGAGGGACACAGGGGGAACTCCTGAGATCAATTTATGGTTTCCCATCCACTCATCAAGGTTGAACTTGAAGAGGGTCAATGAAGTACTTTGTTTGACATGTATGGGTAGTCTATTCCAGAGATGGGGCAGCCTCTGGGAGACAAATCTGTCTCTCCAGCAGGTTTTGTTAATGTCATATATTAGATTTAGGCATCCTGATCTGGTAACGTGCGAGGAGTTAGACTTGCAGATATGGAGCATCTCAAGTAGAGCAGGGTCTGAGACTGCCTTGTAGGCGAGACACAGATCACCTCTAAGCAATCTGTACAATATTGAGTAGAGTGACAGTGATTTGAGCCTGTCCACATATGACAGGTGTTGGAAGCCATGGATTCTCTTTGTGAGGTATTTCAGTTGCCTTTCCTGTTGATGCAGGTATTTGGAGAGGTACATACCTAATGGAGCATTGTACTCAATTATTGGCCTAATGAGGGGTGAGTACAGAGAGGTAATAACCTCCTTTTTTTCTGGATGCAATAGGTTCATAGGTTCATAGGCTGGTACTAGGCTATCAGCACTAGGGCCTATACAAGTCTAGCCATAACAATTCCCTGACTATTTCTTCCCACAATATTTACTTCCCTAGACCCCTGTTTAGCAGGGCGACTGACATGATCCCTGGGGTGAATTTCCTATCTCCCATCCAATCATCAAGTTTCCTTTCGAAGAGGTCCAAGGAGGCACTCTGCATGACATGTGTGGGCATGGGCAGCCTATTCCAGAGTTTGGGGAGTCTCTGGGTCAGTAACCTAGCCTTCCGCCATGTTTTGTTCATTGTGATGACAAGGTTTAGATCCCTGGAGCGTGTGGCTCTGAGGGATTGGGATTTCTTTAAGTGGAGCATGTCCAACAGCTCTGGGTGTGACATGACATTGTATGTCAAGCAGAGATTGCCTCTGAGTAGATGATATGCCACAGAGTATAGGTGGAGTTTTTTTAGATGGTCAGCATAGGGCATCTGCTTTAGGCCTGTGATTCTTTTAGTGAGGTATTTCTGCAGCCTTTCCAGCTGTTGCAGATGTCTTGAGAGGTACATACAAAATGGGGCATTGTATTCTATAATGGGTCTAATGAGGGATGAGTACAGTGGGACAATGACCTCCTTTTTTCTGGATGAAAAACCCTTAGTGAAGAGGTATGCCACATAAAAGGATTTCCTGACTGTTGTTGTGATGTGGTTATCGAATGTGAGAACACTGTCCACCTGTGCCCCTAAGTCTCTCATCACACTTTCAGTGTTTATTTTACTGCCACGTATGTGGTAATTCATGTGTACATGGTTTTTCCCAAAGGGGATAACTATACATTTCTTGGCATTGAGCTTGAGCCCATGGCTCTGGCACCAATCATCTGTTTCTGTAAGGCCCTTTTGTAGAATATCCACATCATTTGGGGATTCAATAATGGCTCCCAGTTTGCAGTCATCTGCGAACTTTGTTAGCCAAAGTCCCTTAGTGTTGGCCTGTACTTCAGAGAAGTAGATGCCAAACAAGAGTAGTCCCAGGACTGAACCCTGAGGTACTCAACTTGTCACTTGTCTGGAGCTGGATTTCGAGTCGGCAACTTTTACAGTCTGAGTTCTGTCAGTAAGTCAGTTGGCAACCCATCAAGTGATGTAGGGAATTATGTCCAGCTTAGTAAGTTTATCTATGATTCCAGAGTGAGGGGTGGTGTCAAAGGCCTCGGCTAGGTCCAGATAGGCTGTGTGGACTGCCTTAGCCTCGTCCACAGCTCTGAAGACTGATTCGAAGAAGTCAATCAGGTTCAGGAGACAAGATCAGCCCTTCACAAACACAAACTGGGTGGGGTCCAGTGTTTGAAGGTTGCCAATGTCTTTAAACTCTATGATAATGCATTCCATGCCCTTGCTGATCAGTCTCATCAGACTAATGGGACGGTAGTTCCCAGGATCCAAGGTGGATCCCCCCATGTGGAGTGGGATAACTGTAGATGTGCATCACTCAGTGGGCACAAATCCTGTGGTGAGGCTATGATTAAACATGACACTTAGGTGAGATGCCAGTACATTTTGTAGTTCATGTAGTACACAGCCCAGGATGTCATCTGGTCCCATGGATGCTGTATTCTTAGCTTTGGAGAGTGCAGTTTTTATCTCTGTGACCATGATTACCAGAATTTGGCAATCTTCCGGTATTGAGATGGGCCCTTTAGGGGATGAGAGGGAGGTGAAGTTGGCACTAAATCAATCTGCCAGGATATTGGCAGTATCCTTGGGATAAGTATATTTAATGCCGTTCTGTTATAGGTCAGAACAGTTCTGAGCATTGCCATTTAGATTCTTGACATAACTATTGAATGCCTTATGGTTGTCTTTGGAATCTTTGGCAATTTTATTTTCGTAACTAGCTTTGGAGGATTTTATGAGGGATCTCAGCTTCTTACTGAGAGCTGGTAAAGGTGTTTTTTGCATCCTGAGATTTTCCTCTTTTCTGCAACAGTTTCTTCCTTCTGTTGTATAGTTTGTTTATGGCAGGGGACCACCAGATTGGCTTCCTTTTTTTGGAGGAGAGCATCTTGGTTCTATTTGGGATGAGTGGATGTGCTCATACTGTGCCTTAGTGTAGGATTCAGTAGTCAAACTTTCAACTCTCGCCTGCATGGGTGTCATGAAGTTTGTCACTTCTGACTTGAGTAGCATGAAGATGGCTTTGGAGAAGTTTTTTACCGAGGTTTCCTTACTGGGGGGTGGGGGTGGGATGTGGATGTCAAGGGTTATTTGCTTATGGTCAGACCTGACCGATGAGGGGGTGACCACTGGTGTGGAGCATATATATCCCATGTTGGTAATGACCAGGTCTAGGATATTGGAGCCCCTTGTGGGACAATGGATTAGTTGATCCAGGACATTGGAATTTATGAATTCCAAGAACCGTTGGGAAAAGGTGTTGGTACCCAAGTAGTTTTCCCAGTTAATGGCAGGGTAGTTGAAATCACCCAGTATTAGGGTATTTGGTTGTATCTTAATATTTTCCAGTATGTTTAGAAAGGTGTAGTGAAAATCTTGGGGCATGGTGGGACATCTGCAGCAAGCTGCAATTTCGATTGCAGTCTTACCTAGTGTTAGTTGCACCTGGAGAATTTCAGATGCATTGTGTTGGGCAACTAGCCTAGAGGTGTGAATATCCTTGATGAATATGGGCACTCCTCCACCTTTCGTGTTTTGGTCTTGTCTTAGTTTGGTGGCCAAAAAGTGTGGTAAGAGTTGTAGCCTGGTATTGCAGGGGTGCTCTCTGGAGCTTTGAACAAGGTCTCAGTTACTACACAGATATTGATGTTCTCCATTTTTAGGAGTGCCACGAGAGAGTGCATTTTGAGGTTTTGACTTCTAGTATTGAGTAGCCTTACATTCAGATTTTGCATGCTTGTATCTGCTACGGTGGTGGTTCCCTCTCCTCTGGAACAAACTTCCAATTCAAGTGAATCAGAGCCCCTCGCTGACTGTATTTAAGAGTAATTTGGATGACTGGATGAGAAACCACAAATTCAGACCGGAAGTTTCACCTGTGTCCCTCTTGGACAGGGGCAGTAGTTGTTGATTTACTTCCACTTAATATCTTGATATTCTTGGAAACAGAGGTTGCACTGGGCTAGGATTGTAAGGGCTCTATGACCATTAGCCTAGTAACCACCTATGATACTATGACTCAGTGTATAGTCTGTCCTGACTGCTCTAATAATATGTTAGATTTATTCTGTTTCTACACCTCCTAGTCCGATAGTTCAGAAATATGTGTCTGGGTATATATGAATTCCATTCAGGTCACTTTAGAGCTTGTTAAGGCCTGAGATCCTAAAATGAATATTTCTACTATGTCGAAAGAATTCATGATTAAGATGTGTTTCCCTCTCTTTTAGAATTCTTTCATATATTCAAAGATCCTGCGCCTGAATTCAAGCCTTGACCCATTTTATATAACTTGTTTACTCAGTGACCTATCCAGAGTGCATCCTATTCGATATTTCTTATCTCAAAGGTTCCAAGGGTGAACAGAAGACATGTGACTATGTATTATAATGCATGGACAAATGTGTAGGAACCACTATATTTAAATGTGATAGGCATGCCTCATGTTAAACTAAGCATAACAGCATAATTTCTTATTAGCAATATGTAATGTTTCTTTGAGTAAAAAAGAGAAAAGTACAGCATAAAACATCAAAATACAGAGAAAAAATCATTTGTGGAGTTTGAGAATGGAGTTTGTTTTCCATTAAATGCCACTGAACAATAAAGTAGCAGCAGACAGTTTCTGTGTGAGGGTGTAGCAAGCAAATTCCATTTTGTACTCACAAACTCTTAGTGCTACCTCCCTTAGACACCTATCACTTAAAAATGGACACCGCTCAAAATGCTACCCCCAAACACTTAATAAATGTAAGTAACATTTTTATCTATTTTTCCTAAATAAATGAAAAATATTGTTTTAAAATTAACAATATTGCTTCTGTTAAAATCATTCATTTAGATAGTTATAGGCATAATATGACCTGAAAAAAGCCATGTTGATATGATGCTCAGAAAAAATGTACTCTGTTGAGTACAAAGAGTATCCATGGCTACACCTTTAATTGCAATGTGACAAGCTGCCACATATATGTCTTACCACTAGGGCTAATACTGCAGCATTTTTGATATACATATTTTTCTTGTGGTTTGCAACTAATATAGAATAAAAACAAGGCTGAATTCAGTATTTAAATAGCACTTAATAATTTGTATTGTGCATTGTGCTAGCATGCATAGTTACAATAACATTTTTGACAGACATTTTTATATAGACCATTTTCAACCTGAGTATTTTCTGATACAGCTCGCAGTATGTTTGCTTTCACTGTTGTAAGTAGCTTTCTATGTTTTAAGTTAACTAAAATGTAATGCAGAAAACATATTTTTGGATTATCAGGGTGAAGTTTCCCTTTAGGTGACTCACACTTGACCTTTTTCTGTTTAACTTTTAATGTTGTGATACGCTAGGTAATGTATCATGCCTGCTAGTATAGTTCATGTTTGCCAGAATGGCCAGGATACCAGTCCCAGTTTTGATAGACTGTGTTAAGATGTTCCTTATCACCTTCTATCTTCAGTAAATTCAATGAGACACAAATGCAGTTCAAGTGAGGGCATTTATTGTTTAGAACTGAATGGCAGCAAACTGAGATTACACATAGAACAAAGTGATATGAAATCTAACAATATGGCGGAACTACAGACTTTAAGTACTTGGAACAAAGTAAAAGCCAGTTGCATGTGATTCCTTCTGGAACGTTCTTTAAAGCCATAATTAATATACTTAGTTGACTATGAAACATGCAATCATCATTCAGACCCTGTCAGTGCTGTTCTCTCTGCATATTCTCATACTATTTTCTGCTTTCTCCTGATCTCATGATTTGCTGTAATTTTCCTTTACACAGAAACAATGCATTCAGTTCAAAGCTTCTAACATGACAAGGACAATATATATATTATTTATGTTTCCAAGTGCTTCTCTTGGGCAAGCAATGCTCCTCAATGTTCCTTTGTTTTAGAACAAAGCAGATCTATGAGCTTTATTCAATCTGGCAACATCCAGCTGCTGTATCCATGCCTCACAGAACATAAACATGTTTACTGGTCAGGGATAAGGAAATCGATTTTGATGTTTGTAACATCTGAAATAATTCTGCTGCACACCTTTATATTTTTGATATTTCAGTAAATATTCAACAGAATGCACTTTTTAAGATTTTGATATAAATAATTTTAAGACACTACCGTATGATTATTTTTTCTTCTTGTGTTATAAGTAAAATGTTTTGTTTAGGGCAATAAAATGTATAATAGAGTGCAGAGAGTCTGCATCATAGTTGTCTATGTAATTCTGACAACCTCATTCATGAATATGTTAATTAAGTGTCCCCGATTTTAGCCAGATGTCTCTGATTCTGTTCTTTGTAGGTTAACAGTTATGGCAAACATTCGCTGATGCACTTATACCTCTGAACATGGGTGTGCTTAGTATTTCATAATCTCTGTCAATACCAATACACTGACAAAAATTGAGAAACTACCCAGTAGGGGCTCTAATATCATTGACAAGTTCCTTACTAACTTAGCTCTCACCTGTACCCTACCATATATCTCATTATCCTTGTGTCAGACTGACTATATGGACACACTTTGCTACAATTCATATGTAGTTACTAGTCCTGCAGTCTAGGGAAACTAAAGGAAGCCAGCTCAGAGCCCCACTTACCCTTAAGCATTGTGTGGTTGAGTGACTTGCTCAAGGTCACAGAGTAGGGCTGAGGGAATCAAACCTTGTATAACAGAAGCTACAGCTCACAGCATTAATTCTCTGTACCAACTGCCAGTCAAAGTTATTGGACCCAGAGGGGATTTGAACTCCGTACTCACTTTGGTGATATTCTACCAAATGGTGCATTAATAAGATGAGCCAGAGAAGAAGTCAAGCTTGTAGAAGACCTAGCAAAATTCCCAACAATTCCATGTAAATAGGCCCAAATGGTTGGGCTGCTGCATTCATCTCTGATGTTTGCCAGCACCTAAAGAGTCACATAAAAAACTCAGTACCCATCTACCCTAAATATAATGGTACATTCATGAATTCAAGCCTCACAGCACTATACCTGCACTCATTTTCCTACAGACCGCTGAAATGTCTTGCCTACAAAGCATACTTGAATCTTGCTATGATGGATATTTTGCACATCGACAAATCAAATGGTATCAGAATTACCTGATCTTTGGACCTATACCTCATCTGGGACATAAATAGGACATGTTGGATGGTAGGTATGTGTCTCAGATAATACCCCTTCATTGGAACAGGCTTTCCATCTATGTGAAGCAGAGTTCTTTAATAACAAATTCAAATGTAACTTGGACTAGTGTATGGAGAAGTGGACATTTAGCACTGGTCTGGCTGCATCTATGTGAAGCAGAGTTCTTTACTAACAAATTCAAATGTTACTTGGACTAGTGTATGGAGAAGTAGACATTTAGCACTGGTGTGGCTACTATGGCTGTGTTAGATAAAGGCAGCCTCTAAATGCTTTACCACCACAGGCCTTTTGTCTTTGCCTGGACCTCTAAGTAGATGCCAAACAGTAGGGGTCCCAGGACAGATCCTTGGGGGAACACCACTAGTGACAGGTCTGCTGTCAGAGGTGGAGTCACCTATTTTGATCTTGTGGGTCCTATTGGTGAGCCAGTTGGCTACCCACCTGACAAGAAAGGGATTTACACCAATGTGTGTTAGTTTTTTGATGATGGCCAAGTGGGGGGACTGTGTCAAAGGCTTTCGCCAAGTCAACATAACTGGTATATACTGACTTTCCCTCATCCAGTGCCTTGATAACGGTATCAAAAAAGTCTGCCAGGTTCAACAGACAAGATCTGTCCTTGATGAATCCGAAGTGGGTGGGGGTCAAGTGCTTGGAGATTGCTTATGTCCTTCTTTATAAGGTCCATAATAATAATACGCTCCATGACTTTACAATCAGACTTGTCAAGTTAATGGGGTGATAGTTTCCAGGGTCAGTAATGACACCACATTTGTGCAAGGGGATGGCTATGGCAGTTCTCCACTCTGCTGGAATGAAGCCTGTACCTAGGCTATGGTTGGGTAGGGTGTTCAATGTTGAGGCTAGTTCTTGTTGGAGATGGTGCAGAATACAGCCTGTGATACTATCAGGTGCCAAGGAACCTGTGATCTTTGCCTTGGATAGGGCATTTAACACTTGATCTATGGAGATGTGTGGTGCAAGACAAGTATTGGGATGTCGAATGGTCCTTTGGGATGGGACAGAGTGGTGAGGTTTGAGCTGACTCTATCTGTTAGCAGGTTGGCTAAGTCAACAATATCAGTATAAATGGTACCTTTAAGAACTAACTCAGAACAAACCTGGGCTTTGCCATGGAGGTTCCTGGTGTAACTGAAGAAGGCTTTGTGGTTACCCTTTGTTTCAGAGGTTAGTTTTGATTCATAATGGGCTTTAGAGGTTTGCACTAGTGATCTAATTTGCTTGTTGAGGCTGAGGAGGGAGTTTTTCCAATTGGGAATTTGTGCCTTTTTACCATTGGACAACAGTTTCTTCCTTTGGTTGTAAAGCCTGTTGATAGATGATGTCCACCAGATACATTTGTGTTTCCTTGAGGAGCACGTTTTAGTTCTGTTGGGTATGGCTGAGTCCATTTAGATGTGCAGGTGCTTGTATACTGCATTAGTGTACTGTTCAGCATAGCTGTCGGCATCTCCTGAGGGGAGTGGTGGTGTGAAGCTTCTGATACCCTTCCTTATAAGGTTGTAGTCAGCTTTTGAGAAGTCTTTTAGCCTGGTTACAGCTGGGGGAGGTGGACAGGATATAAACTTCAAATGAGACAGACAGATAGTCTGATCTCACCAGGGAACAACTTATTATGGAGTGGTGCAGCGGTCACCCATGTTGATGATTACCAAGTCTAGAATGTTATCTCCCTTTGTGGGGGGCGAAACGAGTTGGTCTAGTGCATTAGAACTTATGAAGTCAAGGAATCATTGTGTGAGTGAATTAGAGCAGGAATAGTTCACCCAGTCTATGGTGGAATAGTTGAAATCAACAAAGATCAGGGTGTTAGGGGGTACCTTGATGGAGTCTAGTAGGTCTAGGTAGGAGGAGAGGGTGTCCTGAGTCATGGAGGGGGATCTATAGCTGGCTTTAACTTGGATGAGTGTCTTGCAAATTGTCAGTTGCACCTGGTGTAGTTTTAGTGCATCATGGTAGCAAACCAGTCTAGAGATGTAGTTATCTTTAATGAAAATAGAGACTCCACCACCCTTAGTCTCCCCAATCTCATTTTGGGGTCGGAATGTGTGGAATGAGGTATAGCCTGTTAAGGCATGGGTGCTCTCTGCAGCTTTGAATCAAGTTTTTGTGACTGCCTCTTCCAGTGTGAGGATAGCCACCAGTGAGTGCATTTTCAGCCTCCAGTGAGTACATTTTCAGGTTCAGGCTCCTAGTGTTAAGCATCATGACCTTCAATTTGCTGTATGACAGATCTTTTATGTTGGAAGATTTGTCTTTGAGACATTTCCTAAAAAAGGCACAATGGGGAGGCAAGAGCTTTGGCCAGAATGCATAATCCCAGGGGTGACAAGTGGAGGCTATCTCTGGCAAAACATCAAGGCCTGTCAACCATGTCATCCCAGGCAGACAGATACTGGATCCCCTTGGAATGACACCATAATCTAAGCCAGTCATTGAAGTCAATTATTTTTTGCTGTTATTGTGGTATAATTCTTGGTAAAGGTAGGATGCTGCTTAGGGCTAGGGTCATGCCTGCCTGGAACACATACTCTGAGACCTCAATCATGTCTCTCTTCATATAGTCCAGGGAGGTACATTTCAAGTCATTCACACCAACATGAACAATGACTGAGTCCTACTTGTACCTGTTGTGGAGAGACCTAAGTACGTGTGTGATATGGCAGATTCTGGCATCTGACAGACACCTGACTGTGATCTTCTCCTTGTTGAGCCTGGTGAGGGGGACATCGTGTGTCTCACAACTGAGTGGCCATTGACTAGTATGTTTAGTTTATTGTTATGTCTAATGGGCTGTGTGAGTTTATTTATGCCTTATGGGTTGTGTTTGTGAGACACTGGTGTGGTGTTTGCTGTCTGTGATGAGTTTGGTGTTGTATGTGGAATCTTTGTGAGTGTGTTTTGGAGGTCTCTGCTGTATAGGTAAGTTTTTATTGAGTACCTCTGCATAGGTGGGTGTGTGCTGTGCTTGGCTATGTAATGTGGGGGGTGTATAGTTTGTGCTGCATTCTCCTCTTTGTCATAAGTACTGACTGTGGTGCGAAAGAGCATGGATTCCAGGTTACTGATGTAGATGCATTTCTTGCAAGTAGAAGAATCATGTGCTAGGAGAAGAGACTTGTCAGCAAACATGAGGCAGTTGGTACACTGTCTTAGTATGCCCAGTTCAAACAGGTTGCAGGAGACATTGATGGGAATTGTCCAGACATAATGTTCTGAAACTTGGATGGACTTACAGAGAGAGGGATTTGATAAACGTTTGTCCACAAAAGTGTAGACCACAAAATCCTTAAATGTAAAATAACTCGCCTGAAGCCCAAGTTGTAAAACCAAAATAAGAGGCTTAGAATAACAGACAAATGTAATCAGGCTACTAACGAGCAGAAATAAATGCAGCAGAATAAAAACACTTGAACACTTAAGAGCAAGCAGCAAGGCAAAATAAGGTAATACGGTAGGAATAACACAATTACAGTAAAAGCAGGTGAATAAAGTATAAAGTTTTTTTTTTTTAGCAGAGATGGAGGAACATAAAGATAATTCAAGAATAAGAAACTAAGAGGTTGGCCTTCTCAGATGCTCTCTGTGTACACAGTAGAATGAGCTGATCAGATGGGACTGGGAGGAGTGTCCAAAATCAAAGAAGCAAGGGGGCAGTCCTTCCCAACTGATCACACTGTGCTCAGTAGAGTGAGCAAATGAGGTGGAACTGGGAGGAGTATCCAAAATCAAATTTAATAATATCACACTTTTCAGTCCCAGAGATATAGCCAGTATAATAGCAGACAATTAAATGCTAGCTGTAGAATAGTGCACATATAAATAGCAAGCACGTGCTAGCTTCAGTGCCATTTTGAGAGTGCAGCCAAATTGTGAACATGTATGAATGTGATAGCCAGTTTGTTTACAAGGTTATCTAAATTAAAGTTACTAATCCTCAATCCTGATGTATTTGTACATAATACAGCTGCTTGAACAGAATCCACAACTGTTCTTTTGTTTTATCCTGACCAGATGAGCAAAATGGTGTCTGAACCGGGATTCCAGAGACTGCTTTTCAGAGCCACGAGGTGCAGAGTTAACAGTGAAGATAAACTAAGTGAACTGAGAGCAAAAAAGGGCCAAAAATGAACTACAGGTAATGAACACTTGCACGAATGATTTATTTTATTAAAAAAAAAATAAAACAGAGCATTACAAGGGCACAGAACACATTATTAAGCAAATGAATAGCACAGAAACATTTATTGTGCAAATGAAATGCACAAAAAGCCTATTAATTAAACCAGATGTTAAAAGTTAAGATAGTTGATAAAACAATTATCAGAAAAGCACACAAGGGGTTCGGAATTATCTCGGAATTGCAAAAAAAAACATGTTTAGAGCAAACCGAGCATGGTCAGAGTAAAATGAACACAGAAAAAGTATAACGGGTGCGGAAAGAGATTAAATGGGAAAAACGAATATAATAAACAGCAAGAAGGGAGCATAAATAAAGCCACACAACTGCATGTTTTTGGCAGATTACTATGTTTTGGCATAAACTACTATTTTACATTGAATAAAACTATTCAGGGCATAACTAGAGTTATTCAAAGTATCTCAAAGTGTGTAAAAGTACTTACAGTATATGTTTACTGCTGTGCATTTATTCCTAAGCGTTTGTGTGCAAATTGCAATTGTTTTGTGAAATACAGTCAAATACAGCCATTTCAAAAGTTTCTTGTGCTGGGTGCATCTATTCACAAAGTGTGGCCATTACAGAGTGTTTCTTACACTGTACAGAGTTATTTAGCAAAGTACAGCCATTTTGGAAGAGTTTTAGTGTGCTGTGTACTGTTTATTCGCAAAGTGCAGTTACTTCAAAATGTTTCTTACTCTGAGCTTCTTCTGCCCAGTTTATTCACACAGTGCAGTTATTTTGAAAAGTTTCCTACCCTGATAAGATGTGATTTTTCAGGGTACAGTGATTTAAAGAGTATTTTGTGCCTAGCAGACTTATTTTGCAAAGTTCAGTTATTCAGAGGCTTATTGTGCTATTGGGCTTAGTTAGTTTGTTTACAAAAGGTTTTGGTTTCATTCCCAAACAAAGAACTAATATTTTTAAATTACTTGTTGACATAAAACTATTCATTAGGAAGAAAAATTTAGAGTTGTTCTTCAATGGAAAAAATATAAGTATTGGAAATGAATGTTTGAAACGTAGAAGTACTTTCAACCCACCATTGCACCCACAACTTAGAAATTTTGAATTAAAAGTGGAAAGAGAACTACGATCAAACTTGAACCATCAATATGTACACCCCAGTTTAACTCCTAGTGAAATGGAAGTTCTGAAGGAAATCAGTAACAACAGGGGTGTAAGGGTTATGAAATCCGACAAAGGTGGAGGGGTGGTATTGATGGATAGCATTCAATATGAGGGGAAAATGATGGATATTCTCAATGACTCTGACAAATATATTCCAGAGTATCTATCAATTAAATTAACATTGCATACAAAAGAATAAGGGTGTTATTAAATGATCTATTGTTAGAGGGTTCAATTGATTTTGATGGATAGCATTCAATATGAGGGGAAAATGATGGATATTCTCAATGACTCTGACAAATATATTCCAGAGTATCTATCAATTAAATTAACATTGCATACAAAAGAATAAGGGTGTTATTAAATGATCTATTGTTAGAGGGTTCAATTGATTTTGAAACACACAAATTTTTACACGTGGAGAAGCCAAAAGTACCTTGCATATTTGGAATCCTGAAGGTGCACAAAAACTCACAGGACCCACCGCTTAGACCTATTGTCTCAGCAGAAGGATCCGTGACAGCACCACTAGCCACGTTTGTGGATTCAAAGGTGAAATGTGTACTAGAAGGAAACAAGAATGTATTGGTCGACTCCTGGGATTTTTTGAGAAAATTGGAACCTTCTTTGTTTTGTGATAGCATTGCATTTGGTACGCTTGATGTCGTGGATTTATTTACGTGTATACCACAGAAACTAGGCATGGAATGGTTGGAAGAAATGTTAGTGGACAGTAAAAAAATCTCACACAAAGACTTTAGAGTGGTATTAACCCTTATGGAAACGGTGTTGAAAAATAATTACATATACTTTCAGGGTGAATATTTTAAACAAGAAAAGGGAGTAGCCATGGGGGCACATTGTGCTCCCACATATGCCAATATAATTATGATTTATTGGGAAAACAAATATCTTTTGAATTCACCCTACCAGTGTTATTGGATTTTATATAGTCGATTTTTGGACGATTTATGTTTTTTGTGGAATGGACAACATGAAAATTTTGACAAGTTTGTAGAATATGTGAATAACACTACCGATTTTCTGGAGTTGACCTTCAATTTTAATCAACATGAACTAACTTACTTAGATGTTCACATTACTAAAAACAACGGTCACTTCACATCTAAGGTTCACAGAAAAGAAACCTTTTCTAACTCTTATTTGTACTATACTAGTTCCCACCCACCACATCAGAAGAAAGGTGTGGTAAAGGGACAGTTAGTACGGTTAAGTAGGATGACCTCTGACGATGAGACCTTTTCAAGTGAGGTAAGTGCACTTAGAGAATTGTTTTTAAACAGGGGATATCCAGGGGAATTTTTTGATAAAATTTCAGAAGAAGTACGTAAAAAGAGAAATGATAGATTTGCTCCTATTTTAGGTAAAACTCAAATTTTGGATGGTACGAAACAAGTAAACAAACCAAGGGAAGACTATGCATCTAGTTTGATTACAACATACGATGGCAATTCTAGAGCTATCAAGAGAATCTTTGACAAGGAATGGAGCAATTTTTCGAAAATTTCAGACTTGAAGCATATTTTTGAAAAAGAACTGGTTTACACATATAGAAAAGGTAACAGAATTAAAAATATTTTAGAGAGGGGTTCAGTTCGAGGTAACACACAGAGTGGTAAAAAAGAGAAGAAGGGTTTATACAAGTGTGGGTGTTGTAATTATTGTACATTTTTATCAACAGGAGACTTTATTTATTTAAATGCTAGGAAAAGGAAATTAACTTTAAATACTTATGCTAACTGAAACACCAAAGGGATCGTTTATATTGCAACTTGTAAGGTATGCGAATCATTTTACATAGGGAAAAGTGAAAGGAAGTTAAAGCAGAGGATTTACGAGCATCTATATGAAATCAGAACAAAAAATGAGAAAAATGCACTATACAAGCACACCACCACTTGTAAAACATCTGACTTTCAATTTTTTTATTTTGGAAGTGGTTGCGGTGAGTCCAAGGGGTGGTATGTGGGAAACACTTGTTGAGTGCAGGGAGTTATACTGGCAACTTGTGTTGGATTCTAGCAGATTTCCAGGTCTTAATGAAATGGTATCTCTTGTACCAGTGCTTAAAATTAGATCTGCCAAACTTTTACTAAACTTCTACGTTGTTTAATATACTTATTACATATAGGAGGTAGTGAAAACATTTATTCAATGTCCAATTAAATTGTTCATTTACTTCATTTTATTCGAAGTGTTTATATAGATTATGTACATATATTTTGTCACAAACACAATTTAATTTAAATGCCATATTCAGTTTCACCACTTGAGGGAGACACACACTGTACACTACAGGATACAAGATTATCTGAATTAAAATGGTTCTATTTATTTGTTATTTATTAAAAAGCTTTGTATGAATTTTTAAAAATGATGAGAGTATTAGATGTGTTTTTAATTAAATTATTAAATGTACAAGTTTTTAACATTTTGTGAAAATGTTTTATATTTTTATTTTAGTACAACGTATTGGTTGTCAACCTGTGGCTTTTAAAATGGATTGAATTAACTTAATTGATGTGGTTAAGAAAAGTGTATATATATGGTAGGAATTGGTTGCTTTTCATTCACTGATGAAGTTGACGACGAAAACATGCTGTATTTGTACAAGCGTTAGTGCAATAAACTCCTTTTGGATTCTACTATCTATTGTTCGTGTTCATTCCTGGTTGGTGGTGCCTACTTTTGATTCATAGTTAGAAGTACTGTCATAAATTTCTGGCATAGGTGTGTGTGTGTGTGTGTGTGTGTGTGTGTGTGTGTGTGTGTGTGTGTGTGTGTGTGTGTGTGTGTTCATGCATATTTGCAAAAACCTTTACTAGTTGTAATTAATATGGCAGAGGCATTTTGCAGACCAGATCCACTTGCATTTGATTGGAATATTGCAGAGTATCGGAGAATATTTGAGCAAGAGTATGATATTTTCATACAAGCAGCTAACTCTGACAAGGATGCATGAATCCTGACATCATTTTGCTTAATCTAGCTGGGTCAGAGGACATTAAAAGAGAGCATTCATTTGTGTATACACCAGCAGTATATAAAGGAGAAGGGGAAACTGTCATATTGTTGTACAGGCTGAATCAAGGGAAGACCCCAAGGGTTGATTTAATGCTGAACAAAGCTATTGAGATTTGTCAAACCCATGAAGTTACAGAAAGGCACACAAGTATGCTTGCAAGTGATAAGAGCATGGTTTCAGCAGGATCCAGAGGAAATGTGGACAGCATGCAGAATGTGGCTAGCATAAACAGGCCTAAGTACATGGCAGCTGCAGCCCCTGCAGGGCTTCCTGTCAAAACCCGTAGCCTTCCAGCAAGTTCTAAGACTAGTTCAGTAAAAATGACATGCTCAATGCAGTATAAGGGTGAGTCAGCAAAACCCAAGTCAAGCTTTATTGTTAACTGTCACACTTGTGATGTTACCACGAGTCTAAAAGAGAAAAGTGCTTAGCATTTGGTCAGCAATGCCACAAGATTAAAAAATGGAACCATTTTCAAAAGTTTTGCAAATGAAGTAAACCTCACACAATTATAAAGAAGGGTCACTGAAAAAAGCAAGTTGATCATATAGAAAGCAGCAATCCTACTTTCTATGCAGATGACGTATCCGTAACTGGCAAAGAATGAAGAGTTTTGTACTGTCCTGATCAATGGTAAACCCACAAAGCTCAAGGTAGACACTGGTTCAAAGTGTAATGTTAAGTCAGCAGAAACATTTGCTAAGGTGAGAGCTGGTGAGTAACTTAATGTGGCCAGTTGTGTGAAACTTGTTGCTTATGGAGAAGAAGAAATTCAAATGAAGGCTCAGTAGTGTTTTAATGTTATTTGGCTGGTAACTGTTACAGCTTACTATTCTATGTAGTCCAAAGACCTGTGCAGTCATTATTGGGTCTCAGCGACAGTTTGAGAATGAATCTGCTTTCTTTTACCAAGGGAGTCCATCATATAAGCACATCCCAGTTCCAGTTTCACTGATACTGTTTTCTCAGAATATGCTGATGTTTTTGATGACAAGCTAGGCAAACATCCAGTTGTGTATTTTATGAAGTTAGACCCACAGGTCAGTCCAGTGGTCAGACAGAAAGAAGAGTTCCAATAGCTATGCAGAACAAAGCCACACTCCGTTGGATAAAATGGTGCAGCAAGGTGTAATTTGTCCAGTTACAGAACCTACTGAATGGATGTCGTCCATGGTAGCAGTTCACAAAAAAGACTCAGCTGAAATCAGAATATGCACTGACCCAAGAGATTTGAACAAAGCATTAAAGAGACCTTATCGTCCTACATGTACAGTCAAGGAAGTCGAAGTCTTGATACCAAATGCCACAGTATTTTTCTGTCTTGGATGCAAAGAGTTCATTTTGGCAAGTGATGCTCGATCGCAAATCTTAACTATTGACTACATTCAGTACTCCATTTGGAAAATATAGATTCCTCAGGATGCCATTTGGAATAAGTTCTGCAAGTGAAGTCTTTCAGTGTGCAATGGAGCAAATTTTTCAGGTTATCCCTGTGCCATAATAGTAGATGATTTATTGGTCAGAGGCAATGGTGAAGCAGAGCATGACAGAAATCTCAGGAAAGTTCTAGATGGAACATGTGAAGTGAACTTAAAGCTCAGTCCTCTGAAGTGCAAATTCAGACTACCAGAAGTTACATATGTAGGTAATTTATTTACTAGCACTGGCTTATGATCAGACCCATCCAAGCATACAGCCATTCTTGAGATGCCAGCACCGGATAATGTTAAAGCTCTACAACATTTTCTTGGTATGGTCAACTATTTGGGCAATTTTATACCAGACTTCAGTGAGGTTACATCACCTTTGAGAGAGCTGATGTGCAAAAATGTTGCATGGTCTTGGTTAGAACAGCACCAGAGAGCATTTGAAGACCTTAAGCAGAAAATTGCCACCCCATCTACATTAAGACACTATGATGTCATTAAACTCTTTCTGCGATGCTTCAGAATTTGGTCTTGGTGCATTTATTCCTCAATAGGGCAGACCAGTAGCCTATGCATCTAGAACTCTTACCCAAACTGAGATGCAATATGCTCAAACTGAGAAGGAACTTTTGGCAATTGTGTTTGCATATTTGAAGTTTCATGATTATAAGTTTATGTTGAGCTGTTCACACTGAAACTGATCATCAACCTCTAGTCACTATTTTAAAGAAGCCTATGCTTTCAGCTCCAGCGAGATTACAAAGAATGATGCTCAAAGTGCAAAAGTACAACTTCAAAATGGTCTATACAAAAGGCAAACTTCTTTTTCTGGCTGATACCTTATCCAGATCACCCAGAAATACAACAGAACAGTTTGATACAGAGAATTTTGACTTTGATGTCATGGAAGTGCATACTTTTTCTACCATGAGACTTGATGAGCTGAGAGATCATACAAAGACTGAGCCAGTTTTGCAAATGCTCAACTACTTCATCAGTGTTGGATGGCTGACAAACAATCTAGTGTACCGTTTGAAATGCAACCTTAGTTTCCTTACAGAGATGAGATGTTGATGGAAGATGGCATTATTTTCAAAGGTCCTAAAATTGTTGTTCCTACTTTCTTACAACAAGAGTACATATATAGATTTTACATCATGGCCAACCAGGTTCTGAATCTACCAAAAGAAGGGTGAGAGGACTAGTATTTTGGCCTTCTCTACCAAAAGACATTAATAAAGTACTTTCTTCTTGTTCAGTATGCAGTAGTACTAAACTGCATTTGCAAAAATACCCATTTCAACTAAGTAAGTTCCTAAACTAGCTTGGTCAACAGTAGCCACTGACATATTCAAGTAGAACAATTAGCATTACTTAGTGGTGGTAGCAGTGGCAGCTGATGACTTCAAATTAAAGGGGGCGCTGCATAAGACAGTTGAATGGGTGTGGCCAATGGGAAGGGGTGGGGCCAACTAGAAGGGGTGGGGCTATGCTTAAAACCACAACAACTGGAACTTTAAATATGCTGCCCTCTGTGCCAAACTGTCATTACAAGAGTCCAATCAAAACAAAATGAAGTGTAGAAGAAAAAAATATTTCAATGCATTGGCTACATAACAGCTTATTTAATATCTAGATGGAAACACAAAGCTTGTGAGGCATGAAAAAATAAATTACTTTTTAAATACATTACTGGAATACCAGTCAAAATCAAGTATAAAAAACAAGCAGCACTCAACTCAAACCACTTCTCCTGTACAGTTCCAATTATAGTTTATATTCAGCTTTATAAAATTACCAAGTCACATGTTGAAAGTAGCAATCTGTGATACCCCCACTTGTAAAAATGTTTCTTATCCAAAAAAGACTTGCTGCCTGCAACAACTATCTACTTGTTTCATGGGGAACACATGATCAAACTAAAAAATAAACAGCAAACAAGAAACAAGCTCAAGATAAATTGCTTAAAGGATCACTGCACAAGTTATGGACCACACATAATAATTTAACATTCTGTTTAGTTTATGGTTAAAGCCTGCAAAGATGACTGCAAGTCTCCAACAAAATGTAATGAGCTTCTGAAAATACTGTAATCCTGTCCTTTATTACAAATACTGTCATATGCATTTCATTACCCAAGGCTTATACATTATCTAGTTATGTAAATATTCTCTGCATGGCAACAAAAAAGACTTTCAATATTGATAATTCTTTAACAGTATGCTTATTAAAACTTACTTGCATCTTACAATCTCCAACAAGCTTACCTGATGGTCATTAAAGCATTGCTACCTAAACACAGAGCAACAGGGCACTGCAACTGTATGCCTTTTCTGAATAATAAGAAGCATAAATCAACAGTATAAAAATATGACAGAAAACCAGAACATTCTGCAAAATCAAGGGCAGATGAAAAGCCACTGCCGTACTTGTGTCCCCCTGGGATGGGGGAATACTCTGCACACTTACACTAAATAACTGCTCCTTGCCTTGCTTGGACACATCAAGAGTCACTACATGGGGGGCTGGGGTGCAACAAGCATGTCACAATTTGAAATGTCTCTGGCTGATGGTGATGGCTCTGACACTCATACCTCTCAACCTCAGAGCAAGAAATCTGGTCAAAGCCCTACATAGAAGTGGGACACAGGCCCAACAATATGGACATTTTTTAAATATTGTTCTTATAAACTTAGAAAGATAATAGAACAGTAGTAGGTCTTGCATTAGTATGAATTTTCTGAAGGGTATGAAATCTGAAACTCAAATGTCTGCCATTATTTTCTAACTTCAATCTTTAATGATTTGCTACTAATTTGACAGAAAACCACAATTTTATAAAAAAACAAACCAAAAATGTGATGCAAAAATATAAAATTGCCAGACAATACAGCTGGGAACCTGTCAAAGAAGGGACACCTTTTTAATATTAGTACTGTTCACTTGAGCAGCTGACAAAATTAGAGAATCTACATGCATTTCTGAAATAAAAGTTATCTATAACACTGATCATTACAGTTAATTATAATTGTAAACCCTCCACGTTTTCTTCCAAAATTGCTATTTTGCAGAGGGATTATTAGGGGGAGAGCAACATTTTGAGCCAAAATTGGGGACAGTTGAGAGGTTTGGATATTCTTAATTCTATAAAGCGATTTATTTGCACGTACCTCTCAACCTCTTAATGCAGGAATTCTGGACAAGGCCAAATATATTGGGGAAACATACAAACAGTACTAAAAATTGAACTTGTATAAACTTGACAGTTGATAGAATAACATACAGTTGATAGAATAACAGGTCTTGCTTTAGCATGCATTTTCTGAAGGTTACAACATCTGAAACGTAATGTCTGTCATTATTTAGTGACTTAATTCCTAAATGATTTGCCAGAAAACCACAAATTTTATGAGGAACAAACCAAAAATAAGAAGCAAAAATCTATTAATTCTGCAAAAATCTGGACAGTTGAGAGGTATAGTTTAGCCGGGGCTGTCTTGAGTTTGCTGCCCTTCCCCCCTCACAAAATCATGGTCGAATGGAGCCTCTCCCCTGCAACCATTCCAATGCCCCATTCCTTGGTTATTTCACCCCATTTACCATAAACACTAATGTGCATACTGCTTTACTTCAGCAATGATTTGGATTTTATTTGGAAGTTTTATTTTGCATTTTACAGTACAAACACTAGTAAATATCTGCTAAACAAAGCAATGCAGTCTCACAATGAAAATAGACTTGGCATTAAAACTTCTATGCCCTTGAAACTCGCATTTATTGAAAAAGCATTGAATCCCACATTCGAAGAAAATACATTTTGCCAGTGGCAGATAAAGATTAACTTTGTTTTCAAATCGTAGGCCCCTTGCACATGAAACATACACTTACTCTTTGATGCATCTTCCTGATTGTATTAAATTACATTCCTTGTACAATACAGCACATTGTTAGAGGACGTTTTAAATTTATTGTTTTTAACATTTTTCCAGTAAACAATGAAACAAAATGCATGCACCAATGACAAAACTGCCCAATTCAGAACATTTCCATCATAAAAGTCTACTCAGACTTCTACAGTCCACCAATATCAGTAAATATGCACAATCTCTGAAGTAGTAAAAGTCATCAAAATAATTCTACATTAAAGAAATCTGTAATGAATGAAGAGGTTGCTGCTAGCAAACAACTTTATATTTCATTCTTTCATCTTCAAATAAAGTGCCTGATGCCCTTGAGGAATAAATTGCTTATGTTGCATTAAAAAATTATAAGCTAGTAATACTGAAATAGGGAATAGATGGCAAACTGATAACAGGTTGATAGTTTCTTTACCAAAAAGGACTGCAACATCCACTCCCCTTTACAACACAGTACATTATCAGCATTGCATCTACCTGCTGTGGGAGTAGAACCTACAGCCCTTTGCATCAAAAGCAAGTACACTACCTGTTGTGCTATTAACAACACAAGCAGCTCCAGCATAAGCAGCACTAATCTTTTGTTCCCCTGCAGCTCTCAGCTCCTTGTAAAATCTACTCGACACTCAGCTGTATCTCTGAACTTTGAAGTACAAGAAATCTGGGAAAAGCCAACATTTTTTTTGGGGGGGGGGCAAAAGCCCAAAAATCAGGGACACATTTTAAACATTGCTTGTATAATGTTGGAAAGTTGCTAGAATAAAATACTGTGTTACCATCAGACATATCACTGCCAAGTCTGGAACCCAGGACTCTGTGCAAAACAGTCAGAGCAACATACCACTATGCCATATCAGCAGTTTTGTGAAAAAGATGAAGACTGAAACTTAAATGGCTACCATTTAATGAATTCAGTTCTCACCATAGCTCTCAACCTTAGCAGAAAAAACCTGTATGGAGCCAATAATGGGGGAATAGAGTCCAAAAATAGGGACAAATTTCAAATATCCATCTTATAAACTTAGAAAATTGCTAGAATAAAAGGTTTTGTGTTACCATGTATTTTCTGAAGAATATGAAGTCTGAAATTTAAATGCCTGTCATTTTTATTTAACATTTGTTAACCAGGAAAGTCCAACTTGGAACAAAAGCCAATTTTCAGCACAGGCCCAGGGAGAAACACTCTTTGTAAGATGAGAGAACATGCCGACTACACACAGAAGGTATCCTAGCCAAGAATCAAACCAAAGAAGCTGTAGCTGTTAGGCAACAATGCTGCCACTGCACCACTGACTGTGTAAGGAAACAAAAATATAGAAACCACAGATTTTAAGAGGAACAGAACAGAACAAATATGAGGCAAAAATCTGTACTAAGATGGGAGGACATGTAGATTCCACACAGAAAGCACCTCATCCAAAAATCAAACCATAGAAGCTGTAGCTATCAGGCAACAATGCTACCCTGGCACCACTGACTGCACCTCTGACTGACTAACAAAAATATAGAAACCACAGATTTTATGAGGAACAGAACAGATCAAATATGAGGCAAAAATCTGCAAATTATTTACAAATGGTGGTGGGTAGGGAATTCAGGCCCTTGCCACCTGCATACAAGGTACAGGGTTCAAGCTGATGAGCATTGAGCCCTGTAGTAATCCTCTCTGAAGATGAACAAGCATTCATGATTAAATCTGCCCTGCAATCCTCTCTGCCGACGAGATGAGCATTCAGCCCTGTAATCCTCTCTACCAATGATCAAGGGCTTGTGATTGGTCCAGCTCACCTTACCTTAGATATCCATTGAGCAATTGGTCCAGCCTGCTGCTGCTGCAGTCTGGAGTGCCTCCAGTCTGTGACATCACCACTGCACAGACTGCCAGGCATCTCAGGGCAGAGATGCCTTTCCCCCTATCTAGACTGCTGAGAAAGCAGTCTGAGAGCATATGCAGAGTAATTATGGGAATGCGTTGTTTGTTTTTGTGTTTCTTTACTTTTATTTTTTGTTTTCTAGGTGGGAGGGCTGCAGTCCTGCAGTCCTATAGCATGAGACACCCCTGGTTGGTAGACTTACTCAAAATGGTTAGAGATCGATTTACTATCTAACCTAACATCCAGTGTTGTTATCACCAAGTTGAAACTTCATTTTTCAATTCATGAGAGTCCACAGAAGCTTATCTCTGACAATGGTACCCAGTTTACCAGTCAGTTGTTTCAGAAATTTGCTAAAGAATGGGGCTTTGTAAATATTGCTAGTAGTCCTTAATACCCACAGTCAGATGGACTAGCTGAACATGCAGTGCAGAGGGCAAAGCAATTACTAGAGAAGTCAAAGCATGACAATGCTGACATCTTTTTGAATTTACTCAGTCTCAGAAATATACCCAGTGATGATATACTTGGCTCGCCTGCTCAGTGACCTCTGTCTAGGCAAACTAGAACAACCTTGCCTGTCAGTTTCAGTTTATTGAGGCCTAAAGCTAAAAACAACAGAGCAATCAAAGCCCAACTATTCAGAAAGCATTCTTTCCAGAAGTCCAGCTATGATAAATTGAGCAGATTTATTCGTCCATTGGAAGAAGGAGAGACAGTGAGGATACAGACGGCAAAAGTTTTCAAACTGATTGGTCAAGTAACAGGTATATGTGCCAAGCTGAGATCCTGCTTCATGGAATCTGAGAGTGTGTAATACGGGAGAAATCACAGACATCTTCCTGTATCAGAACTGATATCACAGCATCATTCCCTTGATACAGACTCTAGATCTCAGAGCAATTCTGGCAATGTTCCTGTTCTAGAACGTGTCTTAACTCCTACTTCCATTCCTGATTATGTTCCTGATGTCCCTAAAGTTGAACATTCAGCAGAGACAGTCCCAGTTGATAGACCTAGTTCTAATTTCTATGTCACATGATTTGGTTGTATTTCCAGACCTAGTGTGAAATACACAGCAACGTGGACATAACTGTCTATATGTATTTAGTTCTGTATAATTGCATGTCAAAGAATTATTTTGTATCATTTGCATGTCAATCAATGTTGTCAGTAATACATGACTCATTTCTCAAAGTGGGAGGATGTAGAATAGTGTGTGCTGTACCTTTAAGAAGCATTTCCAAGGACACCATGTGCATATAAATAGCCAGCACGTGCTAGCGTCAGTGCCATTTTGAGAATGCAGCCAGATTGTGAACATCTATGAATATGATAGCAAGTTTGTTTACAAGGTTATCTGAATTAAAGTTACTAAGCCTCAATCCTGTTGTGTTTGTACATAAAAAAGCTGCTTGAACAGAACCCACAACTGTTTGTTTTATCCTGACCAGATGAGCGACATGGCGTCTGAAACAGGATTCCAGAGACTGCTTTTCAGAGCCATGATGTCCAAAGTTAACAGTGAAGGTAAGCTAAGTGAGCTGAGAGCATAAAAAGGTCCAGAAATGAACTACAGGTAAGGAAAACTTGCACAAATTATTTATTTTATTAAAAAGATAAAACAGAGCATTAGAAGGGCACAGAACACATTATCCTCACCAGACAAGTGACTCTAAATTTACCCAACTGACTTACAATGTTGCCTTTAGTAGTTCTGAAAATTTAACTTATTCAGAAATCACTTTGGAACAAGTCTTGCAATCATTTATAAAGGCAAAGAAATATTTTTTCAGTGAAGCAGACAACATACCAGGTTGCATTCTCTTCAGTGTCAAGAATGCACTATCTCAAAGCCTGTATTTAAACTGTTCACCCATTGTCTATTCACTTGGTCTGTGCCCAATGGGTGGAGAATAGCCACTGAGAGTCTACTTTGCAATGACAGTCCCTCTGTGGAACTGGGTAGTTACAGGCCAGTCAGCCTCATCAGCCTTACATGGAATGTGGAATACCTCATTTATGCAGATATTGCAAATTATTTGACCTAGACCTAGTTAGTTAAGTTAGGCTGTCTGGGCCTGATGCATATCAGACAAATGACCAGGATACCCAGGTAAGAATTTTATTTTCCCTAAATCCACACTCCCTTGTACTGACCTCACAAGCATATAAAGATTGGTAATGGGAGAGTCACACTGATCCCTGTACTATGCCTGCTTGTAGGATGGTTACGCCTTCTCAGTTTCCATTGCCTCATAGCATGGCTACAATCCCGCCAAGGCTTAGCCTCCATCAGGATTTATTGGATAACGTTCAGCATGTTCCCTCCCCCGCAAGATAGCCACACCCATCATCCCTTTCATCATCCATTTTGGTCCATCAAACTTGGGTCACCTGGGCCATAGTCAGGTTTTATCCCTCTACACCACTGGAGCAACAACATCTATATATTTTATAAGGAGCTGGGATAACAAAACTTTCCACCTTGTTTTGAAAGCTGTTACTTTTAAGACACAACCCAGCCTTGTGATTACTGAACTCTTAAATAACTACAATAGCCTAATGGGTTAGATATCTACAGACTTTGAATGATGAGTTCCTGCCAATGCCTTCTAATACTCTATGAAGTTGGGATATTTCAGTCATGTGTAAGTGTGAGCTAATCCAGAGAACAGGATCATTAAACTCCCTCATGACTTATGACACTTTTAGCCACAGCACTTCTCAGCTTGTTTTCTACTCATTAAATCTGGCAATAACAGGAATCTGATGCTAACTTCTCTCTATAAACTTTTTTTCAATAAATGTTTTTATTGATTTTGAGTAACATATACAAATCAGATAATAACTGACATTTGGATACATCGGTAATAGTTACAGATAGAAATACAAAATATCCCCTAAGTGTAAAAGTAAACTCTAAGACTAAGAACTATATACAATATCTACAAGAGTGCTACCACAACATACGAGAAAAGAGAATGAAAAAAACAACAAAGCAGAGTATTAGTTCTTCAGTACTTGGCGCGTACAAGACAATAAGTTGTATGTATGTGAAAGAGTAAGTGTTTGGATTTGTTAGACCCTACTGTAGTTGAACAACATGTGTTCTTCCCCTTAGTTTTGAATACTTGACTTATCGCTTAGGACGTGGACAAAGAGGAGTTTCTAGAATTTCTGATAATACATTAGTTTATTTGTGTTTCTTATAATAAGGTTTTGAGAGGAAATGTACTTGAATGCCAAATTCCTAAATCTGGTCCAGAAAAGTTTGTGTAGTCTAAACAGTTTGTAGTTATATATAGCTTAACTAGTGAACACAGGGTAATTAGAACATGGTGTTTCATCTTAAGTAACTTGAGATCAGTGATGTGGAGAATAACAAGTTCCCAGGATAGGGTCGATTTCTGATAGCCCATTTTTCCTAAATGTATTTTAAGAGAGCACCAAAGATTGTGAGAGTATTTGCAAAATCATAAAACATGTATAAGGTCAGCACGGGGAAACAAGCAACATGAACATGATGGAGAGATTTTGGGATCAAATTTATTAAGAACAGAAGGCGTATAATAGGTGTTGTTATTGATCATTAATTGCATGTAAATGAGTTTTTTAAAAGGAGATAGCTTAATGCTAGATTCAATTGCTTTGAGTTCCTGCTCTTCTATGAGTGCACTTCCATGTTGATCCCAGTATTTAGAGTGTAGATAAATGGATTTATATTTAGTGATGTTTACCAGTATGTAGGTTTTGGAAAGCATTTTTTTTCTTTGCTAGTTAGACTTTCCATAAATTAAATTTGTCAAGTCACTTCCTTTTCATTAATAGGTATGTCTTTTGTTAGCATTAATATGATCTCTCTAATTTGACTTAGAATAATGGTGTATTTGTTGTTCACTTTCAAAGCTAAATGTAGGCCTTGTATCATTTTTATCTTTATGTTTATATATATCCCAAATCAGACAGTCTTTAATTAGGGGGTAATCCATGAGATTTAGCAGTTTGTTGTTGATCTTGATATTTGGGTTCAAATGTATTGGTTGTAGGAAAGGAAAGACCTTGTCTAATTCTAAAGATTTTATCAACTCCTGAAATATCTTTATTTTGTGTTTTATGATAATATTTATCTTAATATTCCTAAGGTTTATTGGGGTTATAAAGGGAAGGGCTTTCGGGTTATTGTTCTTATTGATCACGTGTTGATGCCAAATTCTAACCCAAGAAGAAGACCATCTATCCTTGTTGGGGCAGAATTTTGAGATTATTATAACTCTGTTAGCACATATAATCTTGTAATACAGATGCAACTCTGGTAGACTTAGACCCCCTTTTCCTTGGGGTATATCAGTTTTCAGTAGTTTATCCTAACTGATTTAGGAAACCATATACATTTGGCAAGCTCCTTGTTCATTTTGTGAAAGAGGCTATTTGGGATGATAAGGTTTAATGCACTGAAATGATATAATAGTTTTGGTAGTATGTTCATCTTGACTATTGCTGCCTTGGATAACATAGAAAGTTTCAACTGTTGGAGGTCTTGTGTAATCACACTAAAAAGGCAATAGGATGCATGACACTCCTCCGTACCACAGGAACTGTAAAATAAATCTCCAAACGCTGATTCTAGTGAGAAGCGAGTTATGGCTCAAATAAATTGACAGCGAGGTTCAAGTTAAACCAGCCCGTTTACGGTTCTGAAATATATTTCATGAGTAATATTTGACCACAAGTTAAGTAGATTGTTTTGCAACATGTAAGGGTGATTATTTTCATAACAGACCCCTGGGTATTTAGAAAGGAGAGTCTGGGAAGTAATTTTCTATGTGGTTTAAGGGATTAATAGGAAAAATATGGGATTTCCTTTGATTCACTTTATAATCTCATACCCTCGAGAATTAATTTATTGAGGCAATTATTTTCTTTAGATAAGTGTTGGGGTATTCAAAATAAATGTTTAAATCATCTGCAACGGCTGATAACATTACTTTAGTGCTCAAGACTCTAGGGATTGAGTAAAAGGTTTTTTAGTGATATATAAAGGAAGAAAGGCTGTATGTATAAATTAAAAAGATGTGGGGAGAGAGGGCATCCTTGCTTTGTTCTATTAGATATCTTAATGGGATTAGATAGCTTTTTGTTAATACAGAGGTATGTGTGTGAGCCCTTGTATAGCATTTTTATCTGATCGGTACATTCTTTTGGGATGTTGAAATGAGATATAGCTGAGAATAAGAAGTACTAGTTAACCCTGTCACATGCTTTACAAGCGTCTCGTGTCAACATGTATTTCGGGTGTCTATCATCTTTGGTACGTTGGATCATGGAGTCTAGTGTTAGTGTTTTGTCACATGTATAACTTCTCCCTGGTTCAATAAATGTAAAGAAAGTGAGAAGAGAGTGATCCCAAAGTGTGAGAGGGGCAGAGAGTGATCCCAAAGTGTGAGAGGGGCAGAGAGTGATCCCAAAGTGTGAGAGGGTCAAAAATAGAAATATTATTTTTTGATCAGTATTTGGAAAAGACAGTGAGGTGGCACCTAAATAATACAAGACATCTTGATAAAATGTGCACATATAAAAACATTTTCTGAATTATTACATTAAGGAATGGACAAATCAATGAAACCTAATGGGATTCACTACATAATTCAGAAACAACAAAGTTAGTGAAACCTCTGACCATTGTCTTTAACAAATCAAGGGAGAATAGGGTGGTACTCGAGGACTGAAGACTGACAGATGCAACTCCACTTTGCAAAAATGAGGACATGAGAGACAGAGACAGCTCATGCCATGTAGTTTGATCTTACTGGTAGGTAAAATTCTGAAAACAACTTACAAAGATAATGACTGACTACTCAAAGGCCAAAGGGTTCAGGATCTAAGAAAGAATTGATATTTAGAAACGAGTAAATAATGTATGTCAGACAATTTTAATTGGTTTTGAACAGTCCTTTGAACATCACATGCAATTAGCTTATTTTAAAATTAAGATTTTATTTATCCACACTCTTGTATCTTGTTTCTTGCCCTTCAGGAGTTTGTGTATGAATTGAACAATCCGGCACTTTTATTCAAAATTATTACTAGTAGTTTAACTATTTAATAAATAACAGAAACGTCCATCTGAGCTGTCTATTTATGTTCACCAGACACAGGATACTGAATTTTGTTATTCACAGTCTCCCTTTTCTTTCTCGTAACGACATCAGAATTCCTTTTCTTGCAGCCTAGAATAGATCTATGATATAATATTTAAAACTGTAAACATCTGTTATGTACAGAACCGACGTGCAAAAGCAGTGCATTCGTCTCTGTTTTAATATCTTTTTAATATGTTTAATATCAATATATTAAACAGAGCAACATTAATATGTTTAATATTTAATAAAAGTGTAATAATGTTTAATATCAATATATTAAACAGAGCAACATTAATATGTTTAATATTTAATAAAAGTGTAATAATGTTTAATATCAATATATTAAACAGAGCAACATTAATATGTTTAATATTTAATAAAAGTGTAATAATGTTTAATATCTTTAACATATTAATAAATCATGGGCTTTATCCTTAGTTCATCTGGCAGTTTGGTACAGACAAACTGGACCATGCAGCAGACTTAGGTTTGAGAGGTTCTACTTACATAATGTGTGACTTGGAGCAAGTCACTTAGCCAGATATTGTTCCCAGGTTGCTCTTTAAAAGGAATGTGGCAGATGTACGTATGTGGTTTATGATTTATATATTTATATGCACTTATATGTTGTAAAATATGCAGCAGGTAAAGTAAAATATATATGACATACTCTGCAATATGTGCATTTTCTGTGGCATGAAGTATGTGAGAAATTGTGACCTCTTTCCCAACAATTATACATATGGTATGAAAATGTGAGAGATCTGTAACGTTTTCCAGAACAGAAAGCTAACACATCCTAAAGCAAACAATAAGAAGTTCATTTAAGGAGACAGTAAGCTCAGGGTAAGGAAACGCACATTAATATGTAAATGTGACACTGCTTCGGACTGACTAAAACGGCACAGCTGAGACAGAATCAGAAGAGTTTAAAAGAGAAGAAGACAGACCTACTTAGAAGATTACGACCAGCAAAGTTTGCCCCGTGCAGTTTTATCTCTCTGCTTGGAAATTCATCTATTACAGTTGGGTTCAAGTAATTACCTATTCTAAGAATAACTGCTAAACATTGTACTTGTGTTTTCTTTTTGATTTCTGTTTTTTAAAAAGGATTATTTTACGCTTTGTTTGCCATTTAATAATTTCTGTATATTTAAATATTAACTGTACTGTATAACTCCATAGTCTGCTCACACAATATCTATAGGGGCATGTCCATATCCCTTTCCCACTGACCACACTAAGTTCTCAGTCTCTTTCCCACTTAACCCTGTCATTTATTCAATTCTACTGTCGCTTACCGTATAATATTATTTTATTTTAATTAATCCCATTTCTAATCTCTCTATACCTCCATCTCAGCAAGCTCTTCCTTTTCATCTCTCCAAGTTAATGTCCCTCCTACATACTGATTTCTATATATCTTTTGCTATAACCCCCCAACTCAGCTGTCCCCCCTCTCTACATGATAATGTCTGTTAACCTGTTTCTCTTTTCAGGTTTATTCCCCACTTTTCTGTCATCCTCTTTTATTTTCTCAGTCCTGTCTTTGTTCACTTAATTGAATATTCACGAGTGCAAACACTGTTGCTGTAAATTAAAATATTAAGCATAAATATGTAACCTTTTGTTATATACAGGCTTTTTCTTATACTGCATTGTTACTGAATTATATTTTCTGCCTGGCTTTTTCTGACTGGAGCTTTTCTCTATGGGCTTCTCCTAAAAATGGGACATGTTTATATTGTATCATACTGTAAAGTCTTTTTTACTTTGCTCTGTGACATATCTGGTTTAAATCAAGCATTTCTCCCCAGGTGTCTACTGAAAATGAATATATCTGGGTTAACAACTTGTCAGAAATTTAGGATGCATGACTAGGCTTAAAAAGACCTCAGTAGTAATAAGCCAGGCATGCATCTATGAAACAATGAAAAAAATATAAATAAATAATTAGATCTGGTGAGAGCATGTGATACTCTAGGCTATATCCTCCAGGGATCTAAACCTCACCACAACAATAAATAGGATGTGCTGAAGGGATAGATTCCTGTCCCAGAGACTTCCCATGCTCTGGAACAAGATTCCAATCTACATTAGACAGAGCTCCTCACTAACCCTCTTCAAGAGAAACCCTGACGAGTGGATGGGAAACAGAAAGTTTACCCCAGGAATCACTTCAATGGCTCTGCTGGACAGTGGTACAGGGAACTAATCTAAGGGGACAGTGAAAGCCAACACATTCCGGCTAGGCTTATAAATGCCTTCGGGCAGATAGCCTAGTACCTACCTATGAACCTATGAACCTATATGTCTTTAATTACAAACTTAAAAGGGTAAGGGGGTAATAAAATACAATAAAACAGGTTCAAGAAACATATGAGAGTTCTAATATCAGATCAGTTATCACTGAGTGCATTAATGGGAGATATAATGTAAAGAAATGGATTAAACAAGGTTGCCCAATAGGCATTTTTATTTGCATGTTGTAAGTAACTCATTCCAACAGGTAGGACAAGGAACAGAATTTATATATCCAAAGTTAGATACCCTATATGGTGGATAGCTAAACTTAAATAAAATATAAACAAATATATGGAGAATATAATGACTGAATGCACAATGTCTGGCTCAAAAAAGAGAAAAGACAGGTAAAGATTTCTTAGGAAAGGAGAAATCGAAGGTAGTGATGTACAGTATTCTAATAACACTGAAGTTATTGTTTCTGAAGATGGAAATAATAACAACAGTGTAACAGCACAGGGGAAGTACAAGAAAAAATGAGAAACAGAATAAATTTATGGAAGGGTTACCTCAATACATGGACGATTTACGTTAATTGAACTGTGTTATTCATATGTTCATGGGTGTGTACTAGGCTAATGACCACAAGGGCCTTTTTAAGCCTAGCCATGCATCCCAAATCTCTGACAAGTTCTGATACCCTTGATAAGTGTAAGCAGAAGCC
>NC_056726.1:1055356524-1055414024 GCF_019279795.1 Protopterus annectens | reverse complement strand
GCCATGGAACATATTATCATGGAACTTATAAACAAAGACATTAGCAACCTTCAAACACTGGACCTCACCCAGTTTGGGTTCATGAAGGGCCGATCTTGTCTCCTGAACCTGATTGACTTCTAAAATCAGTCTCCAGAGCTGTGCATGAAAGTAAGCTGTTGCACACAACCTAGCTGGACTTCACCAAGGCCTTTGACACCATCCCCAACTCTGGAATCATAGATAAACTTACTAAGCTGGGTATTAATCCCTACGTCACTTGAAGGGTTGCCAACGGGCTTACTGACAGAACCCAGACTGTAAAAGTAGCTGACTCCAAATCCAGCTCCAGACAAGTGACAAGTGGAGTACCTCAGGGTTCAGTCTTGGGACCGCTCTTGTTTGACATTTACTTCTCTGAAGTACAGGCCAACACTAAGGGACTCTGGCTAACAAAGTTTGCAGATGACTGCAAACTAGCAACCATTATTGAATACCCAAATGATGTGGATACTCTATAAAAGGGCCTTACAGAAACAGATGCTTGGTGCCAGAGCCATGGGCTCAAGCTGAATCCCAAGAAATGTATAGTTATCCCCTTTGGGAAAAAAACATGTACCCATGAATTACCACATAGGTGGCAGTGCACTAAACACTGAAAGAGTGATAAGAGTGTTAGGGACACAGGTGGACTGTGGTCTCGCCTTCAATAACCACATCACCACAACAGTCAGGAAATCCTTCTATGTGGCATATCTCATCACTAAGGGCCTTTCATCCAGAAAAAAGGAGGTCATTGTCCCACTGCACTCATCCCTCATTAAACTCATTATAGAATACAATGCCCCATTTGTTATGTACCTTTCAAGACATCTGCAATAACTGGAAAGGCCGCAGAAATACCTCACTAAAAGAATCACAGGCCTAAAGCAGATGCCCTATGCTGACCGCCTTAAAACACTCCAACTATAGTCTGTCACATATCGTCTACTTAGAGGCGATCTCTGCTTAACATAAAAGGCCATGTCAAACCCAGAGCTTTTGGACATGCTACATTTAAAGAAATCCCAATCCCTCAGAGCCACAAGCTCCAGGGATCTAAACCTTGTCATCACAATGAAAAAAACATGCTGAAGGGATAGGTTCTTGACCCAGAGACTCCCCAGACACTAGAATAGACTGCCCATACATGTTAAGCAGAGCACCTCTTTGGCCCTCTTCAAAAGGAACCTTGATGATTGGATGGGAGAAAGGAAATTCACCCCGGGAATCACATCAGTCACCCTGCTAGACAGGGGTCCAGGGAAGTAAATAGGGTGGGAAGAAATAACCAGTGAATTTTTATGGTTAGGTTTGTATAGGCCCTAGGGCCAATAGCCTAGTACCAACCTATGAACCTATGAATGAATTTTGAGGTTTAGACTTCTAGCATTGAGTAGCATTACCCTCAGATTTTGCTTGCTTGAACCTATTAGGTGGTGAATTTGTAATTTGAACCTTGCCTAAATAAGGCACTATAGGGTTGGCAAGAGCCTTAACCAGTATCCTGAATCCCAAGGGCGACAGGTGCAGGCCATCTCTGACAAAGCATCATGGTCTGTCGATCATGTCATCCCAGGCAGACAGATACTGAATCCCCTTAGAATGACACCAGAAGCTTAGCCAGTTGTTGAAGTCAGTCATTTTGTCCTTGTACTGTGGTATCATTCTGGCTGATGGCAGGATGCTACTCATACCTGCCTGGGCTACAAGATCAGAGAGCTCCTCCATATCTCTTTTCATGTAGCCCAGGGAGGTACATCTCAGGTCATTCACACCAATATGGACAATGACAGACTCATATTTGTACCTGTTGTGGAGTCACCTGAGTGCATGCATTATGTGGAGGATCCTGGCACCCGACAGACAGCTGACAGTAACTTTCTCCTTGTTTAGCCTGGTGAGTGGAACATCACTGTGCCGATCTATAGAATCACCTATGACTAGCGTGTTGGGTACGTTGTTATGCTTTATGGCCTGTGGTTGAGTGGCACTCTGAGTTTGTGGGCTGTGTGTCATTTGGGTTGTATTGGGGGGTGGAGGTTGCTTGCGTTTCTGCTGTGGAGGTCTCTGTTGCTTGGTCAGATTTTTATTGAGAGCCTCCATGAATGTAGGTGTGTGTTTTGTGTTGCTATGTGTGTGTTTTGGTGGTGTAGGTTTTGAAGGACTATGTGATGAGTGTGGTGTGGTACAAGTGTTTACCTTCTCCTCTTGACTGTCTAGTCCAGTCTTGGGTGAAGAGAGCTTGGCTTCCAGTTTGGCTATATAAGTGCATCTTTTGCAGGTTGTAGTTTTGGGTGGTAGGAGGAGAGAGTTGTCTGTGTACATGAGGCAATTGCTGCATTGCCCCAAGATGCCCAGATTCATCAGGTAGACAGGAGAAATCACTTGGAGCTGACCCTTAGACATGCCTGGAAAGGCGTTTATTTATTAAGTACTGAAAACTGTTTTCCCCCTACACAAGTGAGGAAAGTTGAGTGTTGTGGTCATTTATAGCTTATTTAGTGCTTACAATGAGTTCTGAACAAGTGCTGAGCTCAAAGAAACAGATTTGAGTGCTGAAACTAAAATATTGGCTAGTTCTAAGGGAACCTTTGAAGAGCAGACTTTATGACGCCGGGAATAGTTTAACCCTAGCTAAGCGGTGATGCATAAAGTGTATTTTTTTTAATATAACAGTAGAAAATGAGCAAACTGATTTAAACAAACTGGCCAATTAACCAATAAAAAGCTAAAAACTGAGCCGCATTCCAGCAGTCTTTGATCAGACAAGTTCTAACTGCACACTCCTGCCACTAGGGTGCAGGGGAACCTTCTCCAAAAAAAAGATGGTCTGGATTAGTGCTCAAGTTATGCAAACAAAACTAGATTCAGCAGGTCTGAATTTAGTCTATGCCACAGCAAACAAGGCATACCAATTTCAGAAAGAAGCAGTTCAAATAAGCAGGCCCAATCAGCCTTTATGCAGAAACTGCTTATGGAATGTCTGTTTGTGTTGTTAGTAGTACAACAGGTAGAATATTTACTTTTGATGCAGACGGCTGCCGGGTTCTATCCCACAGTATGTAGATGGATTGTTGATACTCTACTGTGCTGTGCTTTTAAAGGGGGTGAATACTGCAGTCCTGAGAATGTCCTCTTTAGCAGAGATACCTAGGAACTATGAACCTGTTATCAGTTTTCCATCCATTCCCTATTGCAATATTACTAGCTTTTCATTTTTTTAATGTAACGTAGGCAATGTATTCCTCAAGGACAACAGGCACTTTATTTGTAGCTGAAACAATGAAATATTAAGTTGTTGGCTAGCAGCAACCTCTTCATTTGTTACAGATCTCTTTAATATGTAATTATTTAAATGACTTTTACTTCTGCAGAGATTGTGCATATTTACTGATACTGGTGGACTGTAGAATTTTAAGTAGACTTTTATGATGGAAATGTTCTGAATTGGGCAGTTTTGTCATTATTGGTTCATGCATTTTGTTTCATTGCTTACTGCAAAAATGTTCAAAACAATACATTTAAAACATGCTCTAACAAGTGTGCTGTGTTATACAAGGAATATAATTTAATGCAGTCAGGAAGGTGTATCAAAGGATACATGTATGTTTTGTCTGCAAGGGGCCTGTGATTTGAAAACAGCCCAAAGGTAATCTTTATCCACCACTGGCCAGATGAATTTTCTTTGGATATGGGTTTCAAGGGCAGATACGTTTTAATGCTAAGTCTATTTTCATTGTGAGACTGTATTGCTTTGTTTAGCAGATGTCTATTAGTGTTTGGGCTATAAAATGTAAAATAAAATCCAAATAATTATTGTCGAGTTAAAGCAGTATACACATTACAGTGATTATGGCAAATGGGGTGAAATAGCCAAGTAATGGGACATTGGAATGATTACAGGGGGAAATATTCTGTCTGGGCCTGGGGCCATATTTTGATTGTCTGTTCTTCAGTTTGTGTTTGATAGTTGGTATCCCACAATTCCAATGGAGTGGGTGGGGTTACATAATTAGATATGGAAATGTTATGTTAATCAGCATGCAGATTTGTAGCTATTTTTCATAGGCCTTTGTCCAGCTTTTTGATGTTTCCAGGTTGAGCAGTATGATTTAGACCCCTAGCACTGACTTGTGTGTATGTTTGTGTGTGTGTGTGTGTGTGTGTGTGTGTGTGTGTGTGTGTGTGTGTGTGTGTGTGTGTGTGTGTGTGTGTGTGTGTGTGTGTGTGTGTGTGTGTGTTCACGGTGGGGTACTCTTCATAAATGTCATATAATGCTCCAGTACCAACATCTGTGGCTTCTTAATGTGGTGTTTATTAGTGTCAGCAAGAAGTGTTATAACATAAGGCTGGGAATATTTCAGTCCATGTAGTTTTGCAGAAACCATTACTATGATTAATACTGAATACAAGAAAGCATCCAGTACAATTGTTTTAACTGCTAAACAGAAAAGTAAAAATTACAAGTATTGGAAAAATTAACTTCATTGTTAGACAAATTGAAAAGTAATATTACATTAGGTTTTTAACTAAACATTTATAAGGATATTTGACAGACAATTGTTAATGTGTAACTCATATTGCAAATGGTATATATATTGTCAATTGTAATTTACATCATTCAGTTTCATGTGGAATAACATTATAGAATTGTAGTTATGGCTTTTGGTTATGTTATTTTATTTGACAACACATTTCTTTTCTGTCACAGATATTTATGATTTAATTCTTTATTGTGGATGGAAATGTAAAAGGAAAATCAGGAAAAAATGTCACAGAAGTAAAAGGCGTCACAGAAATAAAAAGTAATTATTACAGTAATACATCCTTCTAGACCACATATGCTCAGTTTAGGAGTATTATACTGATGAAGAAAAAAATTGATCATTGAAAATAATGAAACCACTTGTGCATTACGTATGTTTATAACTGGTGTATGTAATGAATTCAGTGAAAGAAGGGAAAGTGAAGGGCTTTGTTTTTATTTATTATTTATATGTATGTTTACCTACCATAGTCTACCAGCCATAAAACTTTCTGTGATTATTAGGGACAATCAGTCCTTCAGGGATAAGATCCTGTCATGGGAAACAATCATTCAGACAGGCATCAGGGATTTACATGCATCAGGGATTTACATGCATGCATGCATACATACATAAGATTTCAAGCACTGGCCATGACGCCCGTCTACCCTCTCAATATACCAAAACATTTATTCCCAAAATAAGCATCCATGTCATTCTTAAAAATATCTAAACTAGTGCTTGCTTTAATATAATTTGATAGTCTATTCTATGTATCAGCTACTCTGTCAGAGAACCAGTTAGCACAGCTCTCATTCCTATAGAATCTTCTAAATAGGTTGTCTGATGATTCTCTCTTACTTTTCATAACCCCAAACATTTCCAGCAGTACTTGTCTCTAATTTGCCTAAATTCCTGAATAAGGTGTCATATATATATATATATATATATATATATATATATATATATATATATATGTATATATATATATCCAGAGAGAGAGAGAAAGAGAAAGAGAGATGAAACACAGTACAAGTTCAGATATTTTTAGTCTTTCATAATAACTTTCTCATCCATGGATCCCTTGGTATGTTTCCTCTTAACTCTTTCCAATTTACTCATGTTTGCTTTCTTATTTTTGCAGCAATAGTTTATACCCCCTACTCTCTGAGACTGGTGTGTGTACTTACTTATGCAAAGGCATGCATACCCACCTTCTTTCTGGGTACCAGTCAAATCTTCGAACGCTCAAAATTTCGAACGTTACATGGTCGAGACCAAACGTTCCAAATTTTTAGTGCTTGAAGATAGACTTTCAATGGCACCGTACGGTGCAGATAGGGAGAATATCCCTTTTCTGCACTGAAGTGCAGTCTCGGAGTTGGTAAATTTAAAGAAGGTACAGTCAACACATCAGCAAAGACTGTGCCCCTTCCCCCTGGATGGGCAGGTCAGTGTTGAAGGTCAGTGTCACCTTCAACTCATCAGCTCCTCTATTGCCAATGTCCCTAATCAGCTCCACATTGGCTAGGTCACAGTCAAGGCATCCTTTCCTATGTGCCATGGAGCCATCTGGTCTAGATTTATTTTGAAAAGGGAAATATAAGAAAAATATAGAAAGAAACGTTTATTAAGGAAAAATAGAAATAATTAGAAGGTAGCAGAGATAACAGAAAAAAAAATGAACTTGAAGCTAGCTAAAAATTGTAAAGTAGAATTTGAAAAAGATTCTCTAAAGTGAGTCACTGTCCAATATCCTGGCAGCAAACGTTGTACCATAAACTCATCAATACATATGTATAAACCTGCTGGACCTGCAAAAGAAAAGTATTTTATTGGAGAAGGACACCCCCTGCCCCCTTACATAACTATACTATCTCAACAGTTGTGCAACCCTTGGGGAAAGCAAAACATCCTCCAAGGATGATATAGTACCTACACATACTGTGATCTAAAAGAAAAACAGCTGAAAGGGACATTATTTGTGGAATATTGTGTTTGAATAGCTCAAACTGTAAAGATTACATTTGACTGATGCATTTTTTGAATAGTGGTCTTATCTGAGCATATGTGGGACAATAAAAACATGGAGTATGAAATTGGCAGAAAACTTTTTGGTATGTAAATGTGTAGAAGAGATTATGTAGTAAAATACAAAAAGAATAATAAGAAAATGTAAAACAATGGTGCAGTGCTTAGAATACTTGCCTCTTAGCTCTCAGTTCTGGGATGTGGGTTCTGAGTGTAATGCTTTCCCTGCAGAGTCAACATGTCCTCTTAGTGCTGGTGTGAGATTTTACTGTCTGTTAAAGTTTATTTTCTCTTCCCACAAAGACATTGTTCGGTGAATCAATGGTCCCCTAAATTGCTTGTTGGTGTGGGTTGTGTGTTAGTATATGCATGTAACATGTGAGTGGCTTATGTCCCAGTCAGAGCTGGTCCTTTGCCTTACGTCTTTTGCTGATCAAGGCTCCTGCTGCTCTCTGACCATGAATAGGATAACTGGCTATTACAGAATGAGAGAAAAATGGAAATGCAAAACAAAATAGGCACAAAGGCATAGTTTTTATTCAAACTAAAGGGGTGGCGAAAGCCACATAACTATGGGCTAGGCTTATAAATGCCCTTGGGCAGATAGCCTAGTATGAACCTATGAACCTATGAACCTATGAAAATAAGGACATGCAAGTTATGGGATTTCTTTTCATAATGCTTCCCTGAAAAGTCCAGTAGATGTATAAAACATAATGAAAGTGTGTGATACAATAAAAAAATAATAAACAAAATGGCATGTTTGAGTTACATTAGAAATTGCAGAACACATTACAGTTTAAGATTTCTGTGCAGTAAGTGTTTGCTAAAGATAATCAGGAGGAACAGAGATAGTGTAAAGTGTGAAAACTGCAGCAAAATTTATTTAAATTTGTATTAGAAGAAATATAGCTAAACTGAAATAGAGATTTACAGCAGTATATGAAACTGTAGAAAGAAAGACAGTTAAAGAGGAAAGGTACAATTGTAAAGAAATGCTGTTATATCTTCTGATGAGTATGAAAATATTTTAATAATAATGGGATATTCAAAATCCACATAAATTACCATCAATTCCATCAGACTGGACTTTGAGTTAACATCTCATCTAAAGGACAGTACATCAGAAGTGCACCCCCCCAGCTGATCTACAGTGTCAGTATTAGAGGACCAATCAAAGAGCTCAATGTAGAAAGATAACTCAGAGCCTTCAGATCTTCCTGACATTGGGGGCGTGGCCAAGGATGAACACAGGATAGCAGCAGATTTCTTCAGCTCCACCAATTTCATTACACTGACAGGAATTAATTACTTAAAAAATTAATTTTTGAAGTAATTTTCTTTCTAAATATGTTTGTTTTATATAGTTCTTGAACTATATCTAAAAAAGAAAGGAAATTTTAACAATATTCCTGTCAGAAATCACTTTGGAAATTTTCCTGTCAGTTTATCAGTCTGAAATGAGTTCCAGTAAGACAAATTCTTAAGACTCCAGCATCAAGAAAGAACTTCAGTCTCTGATAACTATAATCCAGCAACTTAATGCTAAGATGGATAAAATGGATACTAAAATAGATACCTTCATAGAAAAAACTACAAAACAAATAGACTTATTACATATAGACCTGCAACAACAGAAGATCCAGATGACAGGCATAGAAGAAGCTGTGAATGACATGGAAAATAGAATCCAAGAAGAGGAAATCAACATTGAGTTTCTGCTGAAACAAAATACACATTTACAAACAAAGTTGGATGACCTGGAAAATAGATCTAGGCGCAATAACATTAGGATTTTTGGACTGCCAGAAAATATTGAAGGTAACAATATTACTTCTTTTTTAACAAAATGGCTCCCTAAAACTTTAGACTTACCAGAAGCATTCTCTTTTGGTATCGAAAGAGCACATAGATCTATAGCTAATACTAACTCTAACAAAAACTATCCTAGATCAGTTATAGTTAGATTTCTATCATCTTTTGATAAAGAGATGGTTCTTAAATCTGCTTGGGCTAAAGCTCCTGTTAAGATTAATGAGACAACTGTGCATTTTGACAATGACTATTCTTCCTTGGTAATAGCTAAAAGTTTTTCTGCCACTAATAAGGGAGCTTAAAAAAGCACAGTTTAAAACATACCTTATGTTTCCTGCCAAGCTAAAAATCTTCCTTACTGATGGTCCTAAAATTTTTGATGACTTAGACTCTGCTTTACTGTTTATCAAAAAAAATAAGATTTTGGATAAAATAGAGGAAATGGAATGGGCTAGTCCTTCATTAAAGAGACTTGCAACTGAAACTTCGTGGAAGACTTCAGAGAAGAAGAAGAGACTAAAAAACAAATGATTTGTTCTATGTTTTTTTTTTCTTTTTTTCTCTCATCATTTTACTTCATTATTAATCTTTTTAAATATAGTTCCTGCATTTCCAGAAAGCCACAAATATTCTGAAAAAGATTTAATCAAAGTTATTCTCTGTGTGCAAAGAAATGTGTTGTTTCATAACCAGTCAAAATATCTGAGGAACTAATAACAAGCTAGTATTCAATTTGTTTCTCTTTCTGAAAAAGAGAAATAAGGTCAGTAATTTGATACATTTTTTTTTCTTTTTTTTCTCCTTTTCTTCTTTTCTTTGCTTAAACAATGACATTCTATTTAGATTATGTAGTGGGTAAAGGGTGGGGGAGGGCAGGGAGAGAAGAGTAATGAAAATATGATAAATGGAATAATAACATATTTATTCCTTGTAAAAAGTTTATATGTTCTTCAAATGCTATTCCTAATTATACTTTCTTGATTATACTGCTTATGCTTGTTTGTAAATAATCTGTCATGCTTTAACTAATAATAATTAGAACTAAATAATAGTAAATAATATGTTTTATTTTTAACCCTATTAATATAAACAGTAAGTAATATTCCATTGTATATACTTCTTATAGCTTTCTCTTACATTTTTTTTATTTCTGCTTTACACTCTTTTATTTTCTACTCTCTTTTTCTTTTCTTTATTCTTTCTCTTTATTGTTTTTTCCATATTAATATATAGAAATGTTTTTGATCATATAGACACAGTAAATAATAAGATTTGCATAAAATTGAGTTGGGACAAAAATATTGAGTTTTATTACTTATTAATAACTTTGGGCTTAATTTCACTTACATAGAGGCTGTAATAACCTGCAAAATACATTGTGAAAGTTTTGTCATGTTTAGATGCATTTACACTGCTAAATGAATGTTTGTCACTAGTTTTTAACAAGTTTCCTGCCAAAATGTTAAGGGAGACAATCTGGGATGTGGGCTACCTCATGAACAGTGTCCTCGAGTTGTTTCAAAAGCTTCAACTCTCAGAATTCTCACAGAGAAGCTGAAAGCAGTCAATCTGAACTTTGACCCAGATATCACACTGACACATCGCAGATTCAGGAAGAACACTCTACCAGGAAGTAGAACTGATGCAAATGAGACTATGTGAAGGAAAATGAACTCTTTAACATTTAAATGTGAGTTATTTTATATAATTACTTAAATATCTATGTTATAATTCATAAAATATGTCAGTTATAATGATTTCAAATGATGCAGTTTCTTGTAGTAAGTAAATGTCTTATTTTAGAAGGCAAAGAAAATGAAACATTTATTCAAGTGTTTTTGAAAATCTACTTGACTGCAGCATACTAATCTGTGTTAAAAACTTATGTTCCAAACATATACATTACTATAACTCATTTAATTCATCTGATTGACAAGCATAAATAACTTTATAACTCTATTCTGGAAGAAATTGTCATGTGATATATTTTAAAGCAGTAGTATAGACATACAAGATACAGATGGCTTTTTTTACAATAATGCAAGTGTTTCTGAGAATTTGCATAACTATGCAGTATGATTTATAACAATTTCTATAAATATAATATTTTATTCTATTGACAATAATGAGTATGAGTAAAATGCTCATATACAAGCAATTCAAGTTTTTTTTTGGAAGCTGTTGACTGCATTTACATGACAGAAAATAGATGCATCTTAATATATGTAATGGCTGAACTATATTAGCCAAAGTTTTTGATTTAAATGAATGTTAGAGCTTATTTTTACATACTTTGAATAAATTAATATGTAAATATGCCTTCCTTTTTTTCTCTCTCTCTCTCTCTCTCTCTCTCTTTCTTTCACTCTCTCTCCTTCTTTCACGTCTTATATTTCTCTCTCTCCTCTTGGTTCCTAATATCAAGATTATTTGAATGCTATTTGAATACAAGTGTATTATATTACATAGATGTATATAGTAGTATGAATAGTTTTTTAAAAAAAAAAGTTTATTTTAGTTTATATGATGCTGTTTTATCAAATGTGTAGTCTTGTCTTGCTAGATAATTGAATTGAAAGCTGTTAATTTAAGTTAAATATAACCAGTATTAAATTGATAAGGTGGTAACTGAGGTACTGCTGCTTAGGTAGGGGTTAACTTGAGTGGTAAATACTACTCTAAGTTGGAGTTTTAACTCCAGGCTGGATGCAAGGTTTAATCCTTACATTATTTTCACTTGTTCATTGTTATATGTATATAGTTTTGACATCCACAATATATTTTGTACACTCATTGTCACTACAAACAAAATTGAATCCTATACAAAATCCCATAAGAGATTCAATAAATACAGCTATATTTAAAGGTACACCTAAAGGAGGAGATGTAACATTACTTATGTTGTTATTTGTTATTTTGATCATAAGATTCTTAAGTTTTAAAATGCCAAATGACATCTTTAAAAGGAATTTCTTTAAACATTAATGGATTGAATAATCCGTGTAAAAGGGCAAGCCTAATAAGATACATTAATTTACATAAGGCCAACTTAGTCTTTCTGCAAGAAACCCATCTCTTGAAAAAAGATATTGATAAACTAGCCACAAACAAATATACAGTATTGGTTAGTTCAGAGCACACTCAGAAAAAGAGGAGTGGCTATTTTATGGAATAAAAGTATGCCCATTCCTAAAATCATTAAGTCTTATCAGGATGACAAAGGAATGTTTTGTATGGTTACAATACAAATTAATGGGAAGACTTACACTTTAATTAATGTATATTGGATACCTGGAATTGGTATTAATACAGTGAAACATCATCTTGATAAGATCATATCATTCTCTATAGGAGATATTATTTTAGCTGGTGACTTTAATTGTATACTACATGAAAGTGATACTACCACTATAGGAAAAAGAAGAATTACATCTAATGCAAAACATTTAAATGATTTTGCTAATTCTTATCATTTGAATGATATTAATAATCAGATAGATTCAAAATCATTACCATACACCTTTTTTCTAACAGATACAAAACTTATTCAAAAATAGATAGGGTCTTTATTTCTAACCAGATGGTAACAGATTTAATTAATTCCAAAATCATTTCATGTCCTATATCCGATCATAATTCAATTGTTTTGAATTCATGATAAAAATACTCATAATGTTCAGATCAAAAGGATACCCGCATACTTAACTCAACTAAAAGACTATAAAGAATATATACTTTCAGAAGTAAAACATTTTTAGACATAAATAATACTCCTGAAGTCTCCATTGTCTATGTTTGGGATGCCTTAAAATCATATCTATATGGACAAAGTATCAGATGGTATAATAATAAAAGGAAATCTTGGGATAAGGAATTGTTAGATATTCAAAGTAAATTAGACTGTTATAAACATAATAATAAAGAAAATATTATGGACAAGAAAGTTATTGAAGAAATAAACAAACTAAATGAGAAATACAAAGAAATTTTAACTCATAAAGTTAAAATAACTTTAGAGAAATACAAGTGTTTGTCTTATTCAATAAGCCCCAAATACTTACATAGACTTAAAAATAAAACAAAAAGGTTGACTAAACAAAACCATATCAAAGAAATCTTTTCTCTAAGGAAAAATAAGAATGTTTCTAGTATACCAGAAATACTAGATGAATTTAGAAATCACTTTCACAAAATTAACCATAATAACATTAACATGGAACCTAAAGATTAAAATAAAGGAGTTTATAACCACAAACATGAATAAAAAGCTTAATAAACAACAGATTAAACCATTGGACAAAAGTATTTCATATACAGAGGTTATTACACAAATAAATAAGCTTAAATCAAACAAAGCACCGGGTAATGATGGTATTATACCAGAGATATATAAAATCCTTTCTAAAAGTACATATTTATTAATACATAAGGTTTTTATTTGGCCCAAACTGAGTTAATAACCCCTCCCCCCATCTTGGCAATATACATTTATTTCGCCAATTTTAAAACCTAATAAAGATCCAACTAGATGTACTTCATATCGGCCCATCTCATTACTTAATGTTGATTATAAAATGTTTATGAGTATTTTTGCTGATAGATTGAAGACAATCACCCCCAGCATTATAGATGTAGATCAGACAGGCTTCATTGTAAATAGAAATACTTTTGATAATATAAGAAGAACTTTAACATTAATTGATTTTGCAAATAGGAAAAAGAAAGATTTAACACTTATTAGTCTTGATATAAGTTCAGCATTTGATTCAGTAAGTTGGGACTATCTGTTTACCTTACTGAAGTGCACAAACTTCTCAGATGCATTTGTAAATCTAATTGAGCATTTATACAAAGGAACATTGGCTTATATTAAGGTAGGAACATATGTTTCACAAAAAATACCCATTTTTAAAGGTACAAAACAAGGATGTCCACTTTCTTCACTATTATTCACTTTAGTAATGGAGCCTTGGGCTAATTTGATCAGAAACAGTACTGACATAGAGGGTTTTGAAATAGATGAAAATACAAAATCAAAAATTCAACTTTTTGCAGATGATGTTCTAATTACATCAGCAGGATCTAATTCTTCTATGCAGTCTCTATTTGATAAAATGATGAATTTTAAAAGTATTTCTGGTTTAATATTCAATGAAGAAAAAACTAAAATACTACCTATATATACACGAAAAAATATTCTCATTAGTGATTTTACTAAATATGTACCCAATTCAGGTCAGATAACTTATTTAGGTATAATACTATCTAAAGATATTAAATCTATTATATATAATAATTATAATACCTGTTTTCTTAATATACAACATCTTTTTAATACCTGGAATAATATGTTTTTTACTATGGGGGAGAGACTTACAATTATTAAAATGATAATATTCCCCAAGATTTTATACTTAATACAATCAATAATACTTCCACCTACAAAAATAATTATCAAGAAACTGAATACACAATGTTAAATTTCCTATGGGCACCTAATAGACCTAGGATTGCATTAAAGAAACATACTAATAGCTGGTCTCAAGGGGGTATTTCTTTTCCAGATTTTAATTTATATACTATCTCTTCTATTGTAAAAGTTATTACTTTATTAATAGATCAGTCATATGTCGCAAAATGGAAAGATTATTGGGAGCTAATTAGTATGCACGTCATGAAAATCTCCTTAACACATAAAAATATGATTGTAAATAACTCCATGTTATGGTTACTAAAGGAATTTTGTACTTCACATATTACACCTAAACATATGGTTTGTTACCCATTAAATATTATTATTAGCTATTGTAACTTTATATTCATGCACCCTAAGTATAGGGAATGGAATTTTATTATATTCCCTATAATGTATACTCAGGGTATGCTTTTGTCATCTACTTCTAAAGGAACTCATTTAGCTATAGATAATGATCTAAAGTACTGGTATCAGTTGATATCTGATAATAAAGTTAAAAATCTAGATTTCTTAAAACAAGAATTTGATCTAAGAGAAACTTGCTGGTTAGAGGTTCAGACCTTTAGACAACATCTCATTAATAAAATAGATCTAATGTCTATAACAGTTAAAGAATCTATTCCAACACTGATTGATTACTTGATATTAAATTTACAACATAAAGTTTCTGATAAAGGTAAACTTTCATACATACATAAAATTATCAGACAAGAAACTTTTTACAGTGTAGATACATACTGGAATTATTTCACTTCTATTAATGGGGACCCACCAAATCAACAAGATAAACAATATATATTGAATCTGCCTATAGAACTATGTCTTCCATTGTCTGGAGACTTTATACATGGAAATGTTTACATAGATCTTTTATACACCTTTGATGATGAATAAAATAAATAATAAAGATAATCTATGTAAGAGATGTAATGTAGAAATTAATGCTGACTGGGCTCATATGTTTTATGACTGTATAAAATTGAAAGAATACTGGAAGTCAATTAATGAATTTTGCAGGCTCTTTTACAGATAATTTCATTATTTCTAAATCTCTTATATTATTCAACACACCTGTACCTCAAAGTGTTAAAAAGGTTAAGCTTCTCTTGTTATGGTCTATTCTAGCAGTGGCTAGGAAAATAATAACCAGAAATTGGATTTCAGATACACCTCCTTCGTTCAATGAATTTAAAAATGTTATGAATATAGTGTGCCATATGGAAATAAACACAATTAGGTCAAGAACAACTAGAAAAACATCTTATTATATTGTATGGGATCATTTACAAAATTTGTTAAAAAAAATCCTAATTTCAATAGCATGGTATTTTAGTTTAATTAATTGATCTGATTGTAGTGGATGTCTTTGTAAATACTTTAGTTGTTTTGTTGAATGTTATAATCATATCTATTTTAATTACTTGTATAAAATTGTTATGATATTTCTCTTGTATGTTAAAACAATAAACCTGTTTTGAAAAAATAAAGATCTTCCTGACATCAAAGGCAGGTGTGATAAGTGAATAAAGATGCTGCAGGTTATAGAAGCAGCTTCTAAAATTACAATATGATATTTAGTTCAGTCAAAAAGATTTCCCATTTTATGCTAAATTATTTAGGAATAGTGTTATGCAAAAATATAAATGAAACAATATTAATAAATTATAAAAACATTATTTAAGTAATAAAAATATATATAGAAAAGTGGAACAAAATTATTTTAACTTTTGAAGACAGATTGCAATTAATAAAAATGGTCTTATTGCCAAAAATACTATACGTAGCATTAGCAATACAGTTAATTCCTGAAAGATGCATTCTTAAAGAAATAAACTCATGTTTAATAAACTTTTTATGGTATCCCAAAAAGAATAGAGTAGCTCTAACTCATCACATTAGACCCTGGAAACAAGAAGGACTGAACTTCCCAGAAATAGAAACATATATAAAAGCATCTGTGCTTAAAACTACAATAGACTGGATAAACCCAAATTATTTTGCCAACTGGAAAGAATTAACAATGGTTATATTAATAAATTAATTTAATCTATTAAAAAAAACTTTAATAGTAGACAAATAAAACAAACCGTGGTACATACTATGCATAAGTATACAATATAATATAACAAAACCTTCTAAAACATTTCTGATTAATCATTACATTAATTCCTTTAGGAAACTTATCAATGCAAACATAAATCTAAAATTCTGGTTTGACCATTTACCATCACTAAGAACTTTCCTCACAAAATATATAGGGAAACAATAACCTTCTGGGAACAAAATGGATTCTTATGCTGGTTTCAATGTGTAAATAAATTAAATGTTTTAGATATACATATGATAAAAACTGCTTACAATATTCCAACACAGGACTGGTTAACCTTACAAAGCATTCTAATGTACACTCAAGATTTAGCAGATTAATTAATACTTCCTCATTTAAAGATATTCCAAATCTAATAAGTTTTCTGTATGAATTTATATATAATAGTTGTGAAAAGAAAAATTCCATTTCAAATCTATATAAAGAGTCAATAACATATAAAACAATTCCCAAACCATCATACTGACAGTTCTTAACAAAAGGTCAGTCATTGCAGTGAACAGAAGAAATTAAAACTAACATTTTACTATCAGTTAATTACACATCTAACAGACAGTACTGGAAAATATTTAACTGGAAATACTTACATAGAGCATTTTTAACACAAGATAGAATTAAAAAGATCAGTACTACTACAAATGTTTTTTGCTGGAGGTGTGAAAAGTCAAATAAAGCAGACTGGATTCATATGTTTTATGAATGTAATAAAATTAAATCATATTGGAATGCAATCCCAAATAGAACCAAGATGCTCTCATCCAAAAAAGGAAGCCAATCTGGTGGTCCCCTGCCATAAACAAAATTTACAACAAAAGCTGTTGCAGAAAAGAGGAAAATCCCAATTTGCAAAAAACTCCCTTACCAGCCTCAGTAAGAAACTGAGATCCCTCATAAAATCCTCCAAAGATAGTTATATAAATAAAATTGCCAAAGATTCTAAAGACAACCATAAGGCATTCTAGAACTAAGTCAAGAATCTAAATGGCAATGCTCAGATATGCTCTGAGCAAAAACAGAATGGCATTAAATATACTGATCCCAAGGATATTGCCAATATCCTGGTAGATCGATTCAGTGCCAGCTTCACCCCCCCCCTTTCACCCCCTAAATGGCCCATCTCAATACCGGAAGATTGCCAAATTACAGTAATAATGGCCACACAGGTAAAAAATGCACTCTCCAAAGCTAAGAATACAGCATCCATGGGACCAGATGACATCCCAGGCTGTGTACTACATGAACTACAATATGAGCTGGCACCTCACCTAAGTGTCATGTTTAATCATAGCCTCACCTCAGGTTTCGTGCCCACTGAGTGGCGCAGAGCTACAGTTATCCCACTCCACAAGGGGGTATCCACCTTGGATCCCGGAAACTACCATCCCATCAGTCTGACAAGCTTGATCTGCAAGGCCATGGAGAGTATTATCATGGAACTTATAAACAAAGACATTGGCAACCTTCAAACACTGGACCCCACCCAGTTTGGTTCGTGAAAAAACAATCTTGTCTCCTGAACCTGATTGACTTCTTTGAATCAGTCTCCAGAGCCATGGACAAGGTTAAGTTGGTCCACACAGCCTATCTAGACCTTGCCAAGGCTTTTGACACCACCCCCCACTCTGGAATCATAGATAAACTTACTAAGCTGGGCATTAATCCCTAGGTCACCCAATGGGTTGCTAACTGGCTTACTGATAGAACCCATACTGTAAAAGTAGCCGACTCCAAATCCAGCTCCAGACAAGTGACAAGTGGAGTACCTCAGGGTTCAGTCTTGGGACCGCTCTTGTTTGGCATCTACTTCTCTGAAGTACATGCCAACACTAAGGGACTCTGGCTAACAAAGTTCACAGATGACTGCAAACTGGGAGCCATTATTGAATCCCCAAATGATGTGGATACTCTACAAAAGGGCCTTACAGAAACAGATGCTTGGTGCCAGAGCCATGGGCTTAAGCTCAACGCCAAGAAATATATAGTTATCCCCTTTCGGAAAAAAACATGTATCCATGAATTACCATATAGGTGGCAGTACACTAAACATTGAAAGTGTGATAAGAGACTTAGGGACACAGGTGGACAGTGGTCTCACCTTCGAAAACCACATTGCCGCAACAGTCAGGAAATCCTTCTATGTGGCACACCTCATGACTAAGGGCGTTTCATCCAGAAAAAAGGAGGTCATTGTCTCACAGTACTCATCCCTCATTAGACACATTATAGAATACAACGCCCTGTTTGGTATGTACCTCTCAAGGCATCTACAACAACTGGAAAGGCCGCAGAAATACCTCACTAAAAGAATCACAGGCCTAAAGCAGATGCCCTACGTCTACTCAGAGGCAATCTCTGCTTAACATACAAGGCCATGTCAAACCCAGAGCTGTTGGACATGCTACACTTAAAGAAATCACAATCCCTCAGAGCCACATGCTCCAGGGATCTAAACCTTGTCATCACAATAAACAAAACATGCTGGAGGGATAGGTTCCTGACCCAGAGACTCCCCAGATTCTGGAATAGATTGCCCATACATGTTAAGCAGAGTGCCTCTTTGGCCCTCTTCAAAAGGAACCTTGACGATTGGATGGGAGAAAGGAAATTCACCCCGGGGATCACATCAGTTGCCCTGCTAGACAGGGGTCCAGGGAAGTAAACAGTGTGGGAAGAAATAACCAGGGAATTGTTATGGCTAGGCTTGTATAGGCCCTAGGGGCTGATAGCCTAGTACCAACCTGTGAACCTATGAATCAATAATTTTTACAAGCTTTATTTAATGAATCATAGGTTCATAGGTTCATACTAGGCTCTCTGCCCTGAGGCAATTATAAAGCCTAGCCCGATTCTGTATGGCTTACACCACCCCTTGATTTGAGTATACTGTGCCCTTTTTAAGGTTTAGTTTACTGTGCCTCTGTCTAATAGTGACATGGGAGTAATCCCTGGGACAAACCTACGATCCCCCATCCACCTATTCAGATTCTTCTTGAAGAGATTCAGTGAGGTGCTCTGCCTCACATGAACTGGAATTCTATTCCAGAGTGAAGGGAGCCTCTGGGTTATGAACCTGTCCCTCCAGCAAGTTCTATTTATTTCTGTGCTGAGGTTCAAGTCCCTCGAGCGTGTGGCTCTAAGGGATTTAGATTTACTAAGGTGGAGCATGTCCATTAATTCTGGATTTGACATAGCTTTGTATGTCAGGCATAGATCGTCTCGAAGTAGGCGGTATGCAATGGAGTAGAGCTGGAGTTTTTTTAACCGAGCAGCATATGGCATCTGTTTGAGACCCTTGATCATCTTGGTGAGATACTTTTGGGGTCTTTCTAATTGCTGCAGGTGTCGGGTAAGGTACATCCCAAAAGGGGCATGGTATTCTATGATGGGCCTGATGAGGGATGAATAAAGGGGCACGATTACCTCTCTTGATCTAGATGTGAAACCCTTTTGATGAGGTGGGCTATGTAGAAGGTCTTTCTAACCACTTTGGCAATGTGGTTTTCAAAGGAGAGATTGCTATCAACTTGGGTCACTAGGTCCCTAATAACTTTCTCTGTACTTAATGGGTTTCCGCCTATGTGGTTATTTGTGGGCACATTGTTTTTGCCAAAGGGTATGACTATACATTTTTTGGCATTTAGCTTTAAACCATGGCACTGGCACCAGTTATCTGTCTCTGTGAGACCTTTTTGAAGGATGTTGTGTCAGCTGGAGAGTTGATTATGGCGCCCAGTTTGCAGTCGTCTGCGAACTTGGTGAGCCATAGTCCTCCCATGTTTGCCTGTACCTCGGAAAAGTATATACCGAACAAGAGTGGTCCCAGGACAGAACCCTGTGGGATGCCACTTGTGACCGGTTTCGAGTCTGACATGGCTCCAGCAACTCTCACTCTGTGGGTTCTGTCTTTGAGCCAATTTGCGACCCATCTTGTGACATAGGGGTTTATATTTAAGCTGGATAGCTTATCTATTATGCCCGAGTGGGGTATTGTGTCAAATGCCTTTGCAAGGTCCAGATAGGCTGTGTGGACTACCTTCCCTTCATCTATGGCTTTGGTGACTGTTTTGAAGAAGTCAACCAGGTTCAAAAGGCAGGATCTGCCCTTGACAAAGCTGAACTGGGTAGGATCTAGTGTCCGTATGTCCCCAATGTCTTTATTTATGAGCTCCATGATGATCCTCTCCATAGCCTTGCAGACTAAGCTAGTCAGGCTTATGGGGCGATAGTTTCCAGGGTCCGTAGAGGCTCCACTTTTGTGAAGTGGGACCACTGTTGCTGTACGCCATTCTGTGGGCACATAGGCTTGTATAGGCCCTAGGGGCTGATAGCCTAGTACCAACCTGTGAATCCTTTACCTTAACTAAAGTATTGTTTATACTAAGTGTAAATGAAGCTCCCTACCTGAATAAGACAAATATGTATTTGTTATGGACAATACTTGCTATATCTAGGAAATGCGTAACCAGAAGGTGGAATTCAAATACACCCTCAACCTTGGAAGAATTCTACACTTTACTGAAGACAATGTAGCCCAGGCTGGTATGACCCTGATCTTGAGCAGCATCTTACCCTCACCTAGAATGATGCCACAGTACAAAGACAAAATGATCGATTTTAACAATTGGCTAAAATTTTGGTGTCATTCAAAGGGGATCCAGTGTCTGTCAGCATGGGATGACATGCTCTACAAGCCACGTTGCTTCGCTAGGGATGGCTTGCACCTGTCACCACTGGGCTTTCGGATATTGGCAAAGGCTCTTGCCACTCCCATATAGGGTTAGCACCTGTCCCACTTTGCGAGGGACAGTCCCTCTTTGGGCAGTTGCGTCCTGACAAAAAATTTTAAAAATGGCAAATGTCCTGAGATTTTAGTATAAAATTATTTCCTATATTTTATGTAATAGTTGCATAAAACAGTTATTCTGTATTTGAAATACCTAAATGTTATAAGAAACATAAGCAACTAAAATGCTACAAGAATAAGCTTTTATTTAGGCAAAAAAGTTAAGTTCAATCCTTTGTACTGACCGTGGATATGTGTCGGCTTGTAAAATCTGATGTTTGCCCCAAAAATGTCCCACTTTGGCCATTTGAAAAGGTGGCAACCCTACCCCCATAGTGCCTTTTTTAGGCAAGGCTCAAAAGTCAAACCCACCCCCATAGACATCACAAGGAACAAGAAACTAAGGGTAATGCTGCTAAACGCCAGAAGTCTTAACCTCAAGATGCACGCACTCGAAGCTCTCCTCAGTATGGAGAACATTGATATCTGTTCAGTGACAGAAACCTGCTTCAAGGCTCCAGAGAGCACCCCAGCACTACCAGGCTATACCTCATATCATGCTTTTTGGCCCCAAAACCCAGACCGAACCACAAAAGGAGGGGGAGTTTCCATATTTATCAAGGATATCCACACCTCCAGGTTAGTGGCATTGCACGAAGTATCGGAGACCATCCATGTGTAACTAACAGTGGCCAAGACTGCTTTTCAGTTTATAGCATCCTACAGACCACCCTCTCAAAGTCAGGAATCCCACTCGGCTTTCCTGAAAACATTGGAGAACATGAAGATCTCTCCGAACACCATTATATTGGGTGACTTCAACTACCCAAACATTGACTGGGAGCACTACTCAAGCCCCAGCACCTTAGCCCAAAGGTTCCTGGAAATTATAAACTCAAATGCTATGGAACAACTAGTCACCACTCCCACAAGAGGGGACAACATACTAGACCTGATCATTACCAACATGGGGACTCTATGCTCCACACCAGAAGTATATCCCTCATTGGTAAGATCAGACCATAAATTAATTTCACTGGATGTCCACATCCCGACCCCACCCCCAGCCCAGAAAACCACAGTGAAAAACTTCTCAAAAGCGAACTTCTCACTTCTCAAAACTGAAGTGGAATCCTTCAAGGCCCCAGGGCCAGTGGAAACTACGGCCCAAACTGCAGAATCCTATATAAATGCATTCTACGGACATCTCCAGGAATGCATGGATCATGCTATCCCAAACAAAACCAAGACCCAATCATCCAAAGGCAGGCATCTAGTCTGGTGGACCCCTGCCATAAATAAACTGTACAACAGAAGGAGGAAGCTACTACATGATAGAGCAAAATCCCTAATAGGAAGGCATCTCTGATCAGTACTAGCAAAAATTATGATCCTCAAAAATCCTCCAAGGCCAGCTTCGAGAGAAAATTGCACAGGACACCAAAGACAATCATAAGGCTTTTTTCAGTTATGTTAGAAACCTGGGATGCAACTCCCAGACTTGTTCTGAGTTGATTCTAAATGACAGAAAATACACTGAACCCACAGACATCGCCAATATCCTGGCAGACAGGTTCAGTGCAAACTTCTCCACCCCCCCCCAAAAGAGCAAGTATCTATCCCAGCAGAGGGCTGCCTCCCAAACATCTCTGATGCTCAGGTGAAGGCTGCCCTCTCCAAAGCAAAAAACACTGCTTCCATGGGACCAGATGGCATCCCAGGTTGCGTCCTACATGAACTCCAAGAGGAACTAATCCCTCAAATAAAACAGCTATACAATCTCAGCCTCACTACAGGATATGTGCCCACAGAATGGCGTACAGCAACAGTGGTCCCACTCCACAAAGGTGGAGCCTCTACGGACCCTGGAAACTATCACCCCATAATCCTGACTAGCTTAGTCTGCAAGGCTATGGAGAGGATCATCATGGAGCTCATAAACAAAGACATTGGGGACCTACAGACACTAGATCCTACCAAGTTCGGCTTTGTCAATGGCAGATCCTGCCTTTTGAACCTGGTTGACTTCTTCGAAACAAGTCACCAAAGCCATAGATGAAGGGAAGGTAGTCCACACAGCCTATCTGGACCTTGCAAAGGCATTTGACACATATCCCACTCAGGCATCATAGATAAGCTATCCAGCTTAAATATAAACCCCTGTGTCACAAGATGGGTCGCAAACTGGCTCAAAGACAGAATCCACAGAGTGAGAGTTGCTGGAGCCATGTCAGACTCAAAACCGGTCACAAGTGGCATCCCACAGTGTTCTGTCCTGGGACCACTCTTGTTTGGTATATGCTTTTCCGAGGTACAGGCAAACGTGGGAGGACTATGGCTCACCAAGTTCGCAGACGACTGCAAACTGGGCGCCATAATCAACTCTCCAGCTGACACAAACATCCTTCAAAAAGGTCTCACAGAGACAGATAACTGGTGCCAGTGCCATGGTTTAAAGCTAAATGCCAAAAAATGTATAGTCATACCCTTTGGCAAAAACAATGTGCCCACAAATTACCACATAGGCGGAAACCCATTAAGTACAGAGAAAGTTAATAGGGACCTGGGGACCCAAGTTGATAGCAATCTCACCTTTGAAAACCACATTGCCAAAGTGGTTAGAAAGACCTTCTACATAGCCCACCTCATCATGAAGGGTTTCACATCTAGATCAAGAGAGGTAATCGAGCCCCTTTATTCATCCCTCATCAGGCCCATCATAGAATACAATGCCCCTTTTGGGATGTACCTTACCCGACACCTGCAGCAATTAGAAAGACCCCAAAAGTATCTCACCAAGAGGATCAAGGGTTTCGAACAGATGCCATATGCTGCTCGGTTAAAAAAACTCCAGCTCTACTCAGTTGCATACCGCCTACTTTGAGGCGATCTATGCCTGACATACAAAGCTATGTCAAATCCAGAATTAATGGACATGCTCCACCTTAGTAAATCTAAATCCCTTGGAGCCACACACTTGAGGGACTTGAACCTCAGCACAGAAATAAATAGAACTTGCTGGAGGGACAGGTTCATAACCCAGAGGCTCCCTTCGCTCTGGAATAGAATTCCAGTTCATGTGAGGCAGAGCACCTCACTGAATCTCTTCAAGAAGAATCTCGATAGGTGGATGGGGGATCGTAGGTTTGTCCCAGGGATTACTCCCGTGTCACTATTAGACAGAGGCACAGTAAACTAAACCTTAAAAAGGGCACAGTATACTCAAATCAAGGGGTGGCGTAAGCCATACAGAATCGGGCTAGGCTTATAATTGCCCCAGGGCAGATAGCCTAGTATGAACCTATGAACCTATGAACCTATGAACAACTACATCGATGGAAATAAAAATCAATGAACTACAAATCTATCCCAGACCACTGGTAAATAATCCTTGGAAGAAAGTTATATCCTTGTTGGACACTCTGCAATAATCAATGTTGTATCTCTGATAACTGATCTGTTAATTCTATATTTAATAACATACAGTGTATATAATTGAAAGTCAGGCTATTGTAAATATTGTATATAGTTGTTTAAAATGTTATTTAAAAATATGTAAATGTTATTTTAATTGAAAATAAAAACATATTTATTTATTTATTTATTTTACATTTGTTGACCGGGATAGTCCGACTGGATGCATGTCCATTTTCAGCGGAGGCCCGGGGAGAAAAGCTCCAAGGGTAAGCAGATGCAGCATTACATAATACCAACATTACATATTACAAACAGACTATTGACAGTGATTACATAAGTAAGCAAGTTAAACAAGTTCCACAGGTTATAGTGTCCCCGGCTGTGTGCTACAAGAGCTAAATGAGGAATTAAACCCGCACATAAGGCAGCTGTTTAATCTCAGCCTTACCACAGGATACGTGCCCAAGGAATGGCGTACGGCAACTGTGGTCCCACTCCACAAAGGCGGTGCCTCTACGGACCCTGGTATTTACCGCCCCAGAAGCTTAACAAGTCTAGTCTGCAAAGCTATGGAGAGGGTCATAATGGAGCTCATAAACAAAGATATAGGGGACTTGCAGACATTGGACCCGACCCAGTTTGGCTTAGTCAAGGGCAGATCATGCCTTTTGAACTTGGTCGACTTTTTCGAAACAGTCACCAAGGCCATTGATGAGGGAAAGGCAGTCCATACAGCCTACCTTGACCTTGCAAAGGCCTTCGACACAATACCCCACTCGGGTATTTTAGAAAAACTTACCAGCTTAAATGTAAACCCATATGTCACAAGATGGGTTGCAAACTGGCTTAAGGACAGAACCCACAGGGTTAGAGTTGCTGGCGCTATGTCAGACTCCAAGCCGGTCACAAGCGGTGTCCCACAGGGCTCGGTCCTTGGCCCCCTATTGTTCGGCTTCTACTTCTCAGAAGTACAGGCCAACATGGGAAGACTTTGGCTGACAAAGTTTGCAGACGACTGCAAACTGGGTGCCATAGTGGAAAGTGCATCGGACACGGATATCCTTCAGAAGGGACTCACGGAAACAGATAGCTGGTGCCAGAGCCATGGCCTGAAGTTAAACACCAAAAAATGTATAGTCATACCCGTCGGGAAAAACAAGGTAACCCCAAGCTACCATATAGGTGGCAATCCACTAAGCACAGAAGAAGTTATCGGGGACCTGTGGACCCAGGTTGACAGTGGCCTTTCTTTTGACACTCACATTGCTAAAGTGGTTAGAAAGACCTTCTACATTGCCCACCTGATCATGAAGGGATTCACATCCAGATCTAGTGAGGTCATTGTTCCCCTGTACTCTTCACTTATCAGACCAATGATCGAGTACAATGCCCCATTCGGGATGTATCGCACCTGACATCTGCAGCAATTGGAGAGACCCCAAAAGTTCCTCACCAAAAGGATAAAGGGACTCCAAAATCTGTCATATGCTGCCAGATTGAAGAAACTCCAGCTCTATTCAGTTGCATACCGTCTGCTCAGAGGTGACATGTGCCTGACATACAAGGCCATGTCCAACCCGGAATTAATTGACATGCTCCACCTCAAAAAATCCAAATCCACCAAAACCACTAGAGCAAGCAACTTAAACCTTAGCACGGATATAAATAGGACGTGCTGGAGGGATAGATTTATCACTCAGAGACTCCCTATGCTGTGGAATAAAATCCCGGTCCATGTGAGGCAGAGCACCTCGCTGGCTCTGTTCAAGAGAAATCTTGACCTGTGGATGGGAGATCGTAGGTTTATCCCGGGAATCATCTCTGTGTCACTGCTGGACAGAGACACAACAAACTAATGTTCACAGTATTTTTTCATATAAGGGGTGGCGTAAGCCACAAAAATTTGGGCTAGGCTTATAAATGCCTTAGGGCAGATAGCCTAGTATAAACCTATGTACCTATGAACCTATAGTTAATCCCGAGCATAAATCAGGATTAAATTAAATTACACAGTAAGCTGGTTAACAGATTTTTACACATTGTAGAGAGAGTTAGCCAGGCTTGATACATTGACATAGCCAGTTAAGTGCCAAATGTTGTTTGAGTCTAGTTTTAAATTGACCTAAGGTAGAAAGTAATATCAGCTGGAAGAGAGTTCCAGGGTCTTCTTACAGAGTTTGCAAAGAATTAGTCACCGGCTGCGTTATTAATTTTGCTAGTCTGAATAAGTAGCTTGTTAGAGGATCAAAGCAGTCTAGGATTGTTATAGGGAGTGATAATATTTTTAAGTGCAGGAGTATTGACCGGATTATAGAGGATTTTATAGGCCATAATCAGTTGATTATACTGGATTAGGCTGGGTAGTTCAAGCCACCCAAGCTGATTTAGATTGATGCAATGATGAAGGCAGCCCAGTGGCAAACCTGGCAATGTGGTTGTAGCAAATTGCGAGTTTGTTAAGGGCGGTCTTGTTTAAATTCGACAGTAGAGGGGATGCATACAGAAGGGTTGAAAGAAGGTGAGAGTGAGCTATGGCAATTTTAGCTGAATGGGTTAGGAAGACTTTTATTCTGTAAAGTGACCCTAGATTTTTATTGATGGTTTTGATAGTTTGGTTAACATGTAGGTCGAATTTTAGATTATTATTTATGATGACACCTAATAGTTTTGTAGAGGGGTTAGGGGAGATTATTGTGCCATCATTTGAATTTATGGTAAAGGTGAAAGCGGTAGACTTACGTGTTGGTGAAAATAACAGCATTCTAGTTTTTTTGGGATTTAGGAACAGATGACGTTCAGAAAGTCAGTTTTCTATTGTATTAAAGGTGGTCTGGGTAGCTGACTATAACTCTACTGGAGATGTGGCCAAGCAAATCAGAGTAGAGTCATCAGCATATTGGATACAGCTGACTTTTGGGATGACAGTACAAAGGTTGTTAATGAAGCTGGAGAACAGCAAGGGCCCTAGTATAGAGCCTTGTGGTTCTCAAAGGGCGTTAGGTAAAAGATTAGAGAGTTTGTTCTGCCAGAGGACAGCCTGCTGTCGACCATTCAGGTAGGACTGAAATCACTGAAGGACTCTGGTATCTAGACAGAATGTTTGCATAGTGTGTATTAAAAGTTGGTGATCAACCATATCGAATGGCTTGGAAAGATCTAAGAAAAGGGCTGAGGATATATAATTATTGTTGTCATTATGGTTTATGGTGTTGGTAAAGACTAGGAGGGCTGAGGTAGTGCTGTGATGAGGACAGAAGCCATGCTGAGTGTCTGCCATAAAGTAATTCTGGATTAGGTGGTGCATGAATTGTCTATGAATACATTTTTCCATAATCTTTGCAAGTGGAGAGAGTATAGCTATTGGCCTATAACTGGAGAATTCAGTAGAGTTGCCTCCTTTGTGAAGTGGGATTACATAGGATATTTTCCAGATGGTGGGAATTTTAGCTTCTACTATGGTTCGATTGATTAGTATTGAGATGGGGTAAGCAATAGCATCAGCTGATTTTTGTAGGTACTCGGCAGGGAGTTAATCAGCAGAAAGTGTAGTGGGTTTTAATTTTTTGATCAAGGTACGGATAAATAAAGTGGTGACTAGTTGGAAGCTGAACGCAAGTAGGTTTCTAGGGGTGGTACTTTCAGGACCAGGGGAGCTAGGTTTGAGGAAAAAAAAAAGATTTCCCATCCATTGAAGGCATCACCCCCGTCATTACCTATTATATTCTGAAGGCCTTCAGAGAATATAATGATCATTTCTATGGCCCATTTCTGGCCTACTTCAGTCATCAACCAGACATTCCCCATCTGGCACTGTTTACCAAAGACCTTCTCACGTATGATGGACAATTTGATGCTTCCATTAAGCCAGGAGAAGTAAATCATTCATGTCTCAAAATGACATTGAGAAAATGAGTTACACCATACCTAATGGTGATTTAAAAATGCATGGTTTTAACAGGAAAAGCGTGAACAGGATTTTATATCACAGAAAGCAGGAAATAGCTTTCTGTTACCCTAACAGTGAATTGGCTAATTTAATTTTGCATTTTATCAGAACATATCTATTGTGTACTTGTATTTATCATGATGTATTTACTTTTTCATTGAGTGGGTTAGTCCCACTACTCATGTGGCATATTCAGGGAGTACTGGGTAATAGTATAGAGGTGGGGAATATTTTGTCAGGATCCTGGGAAAAATTCCTCTGCTGTTTTTGGTAGGTGTCTTTGGATCTTAAACTTCTGAGTAAGGTACCATCAACTAAGAGAGATAGGAGTACCTGCTATTGTCTTCATATGGATCAGGGTACCTCAGGAGTGCAGCAACCTTTTAATGCTGCAGTTTAGATTCTATACCAAAACATGAATGCAGATGCCGAATGTGGGGATATAGCTCACAGCTTTCGGATCTTCTTGGTATCAAAGCTGAATATGTAACCTGATGATCACAAACAAACCACATCTTAATATTCGGCCTTGCATAGCTGGAACTAACATGCCTGTTAACACACACATCATACCTCTGTTTAGGGAACAGAATTCCAATCATAACCACCACTAGCACCTTCATGGCTGCAATTCTAAACAGCTGTCTACTACTCATGTGAGATGCTTTACCTGCTTTCTGCTTTAATAAAGAAATGTTTGTTAAATATTACTGATACATTTTATCACAAAATAAAGACACGTCTATGTATCTTGCTATAAAGAAAGAAATTATTATTACGACATGCTTCCTTCTGTTGCAGTCTCTGAGAATAAAATTAATTTTGGTGTTGAGAGACATAAATAAGCTAAGATGCTTTACATTTTTCAGACTGATGAGTGTGACTTACTTCGTCTTGATAAATATCGCCAGACAATAACACCAAGAAGTGAGAGTAGAACAATGATGCACACCAGCACCACCACTACTGTAGGGTTGCCGGTGTCACCTAGGGAAATAAATAAATAATAAATTATGGTTCTGATTTTTCTGATAAACTTTAGGTATGTGAAATGAGTATTCATTGATTCAGTCAAGAACTTTTGCAGCAATTCCATTTTTAAAGACAATGCATGTTGTATCCTGAAACATTAAAACATCAGTAAAGGTTATACTAAGTAAGGACAGTACAGCTGTCAACACCCTTTGCAGGGGTTTTATGGGTGGAGCAGTCACACCCACTTCACCTTGGTATTTTATCTATCAATCTGTCTGTCTGTCATGGTATTTATTTATCTATTTTGGATTTCATTAAAAAGGGATATTACTTCACAAGTCTTGATAAAATATAGCATATCTCTATAATAGTATCTCTTATCCTCAGATAAAGTATCTGAGCATGACACCTACCTTATTTCTATCAACAACATAGCAAACCTGGATCAAAACAGAAATCAAAGTCTAAGCCAACTTTGATAGGAGTGAATATAGTAACTGAGATAAAACAATGGGAAGTGAGATCTTCAGCAAAGAGTCGAAGCAAATTAGAAAAATTGGGAATTATGGGAACAATACATACAGAATAATGTGGATGAGGGAGGTTTAGGAAAAGGCAAGAATTGAATGAGCTATGTAATGTCTGATTGTTAATAACTGGATAGATTAGCCCTAGGATTCAGCAAGCTATGCATGGCTTGCAGGAATAGTGGAAGAGTTGCTGCAGGCAATATGGCTGACGTGCGATCCAGGAATGAGCTCCAGGGACATGCATGAGCGCTCCTGCACTATTCCTGACAGACACAGCCACTGTATGCTAATTACCTGATTTACTGGTGAAACCCATGCAAATGAGGTGAATTAGCAATCCAGGAAGCAGGCAGACATCCATACAGAAATAGTGTAGACTGCAAAAATGTATTCAGCCAGTAGATACATTTCTGCAAACTTACAAAACAGAGGCATGACAGCTTGTAAAATCTCATGTATTATAAGGGTTAGGCATGCCAAAGGCCAAATATATGGCCATAGCCATGAAAATTAGTTTCAGAATTATAAAAAAATAACTTTTTTGGCTGATTTTGGACGTTTAAGTGTAGGGCAGCTGTGCGCAAATGGGATTGGTCCGAAAATAATAAAAAAAGCTGGAAATAAGCTTTTAAACCAAAATCATCATTTTGCCATAATAGTCAATGACATGCACAACACAAGACCATGGAATAGTGGTTGCTAAGGGGGAAGGCTGAGTGTCGGTTTTGTAACCATGCATTAGCATTCAATTCTATGCAAATGAGGGGAATGATAGTGAATCACAGATTTCCCCTCAGTGTTAGCTTGCACCCAGCTGTGTAGGTGCAGTAATACCATGGTGTAAGCCTAAGAGCTAGATGACTACATAAGGGGGTATATCATGCATGCTATAAGCTTATTGGAGCTCTGTGGCCCATGTTTGCCCTTAGCTAAGCACAGCTAAGGAACGGGGTGTGTCTGAAGCTGCCTAGCAGTATTTACATTGCCTAAATTGGTGTGCGCTCTGTGTACCAGTTTTAAACAAGAAAAATAAATAAATAAACCAGGAAATAGCAGCTTTGTTCACATCTGAGCACTGGGTTTGCTCGGCGCACCTCGGGGCTTAAACAGGAAGGTGATGAGTAAGGAAAACAGCAGTAGGAAGGTAATCAAGGAGAACTAGCATAGCTGGCAGGTGAAATGTATCAGAATCAGCCAGTTACACAAGCAGCAGCCCAGCCCAGCACACTACTATAAACTATGCAAATACCTTTCACTCTAGTTTTTCCCACAAACTCTACACCATCAGTGTACACATAGGGAAATTTTACCTAAAAAAAGCAACAAAATGATAGGGGCTGCTTTTGCTCTCATAAATCAATATGTGGAGGAGGCTGAGGGTGGTGAGGATGCAAATGCTGATGACCAACCCACAGTGAGGAGAAGGAGATGAGTGTACAGACCCAGGGTAACCTACCAGGGGCTACATGAGCTGGAGATAGTGGAGCTCTATAGGGTGGACAGGGACATCCTACAGCAAATTCTTGAGCTGTGCTGGCCACACCTCACACACAGAACCAACAGAGGGGAACCCATCCTAGTGGATACCAAGGTATTTGTAGTCTTAAGAATACTAGCAACAGGTACCTTCCAAAGGACAACTGGGGATATCATGGAGATCTCACAGGCATCAGCATCCAGGGTACTCAACCACTTCCGGGATGCCATGTCAGCACATGCCGTTCAGCACATATATTTCCACAACACCCATGAGGCATTGACCAGCTATATATGTCTCTTCCACCAAATAGCAGAATACCCTGAGATAGTGGATGCTGTAGACTGCAAGCACATACACATCAAAGCACAACCCGATGAGTGGGGTAGGGTCTACATAAACCACAAGGGCTTCCCCTCCATCAGCTGCCAGGTTGTGTGTAATGCCCAGGGCATTATCTTGAATGTGTGTGCTGGCAGCCCTGGAAGCTATCAAGACTCCCATATCTGGCATATGACACAGCTGTACCAGAGATTTGCCAGTAGGGACATCCCATATGGCCACCTAGTGGTGGATGCTGGTTATGCACTGGAGCCATGGTTGATAACACCCATCAGAAATGCACACACACCCGAACAAGAACTTCATAATGAAGCTTGCGCACAAAAGAGAATCATAATAGAGCATGTGTTTGGGATATTCAAGTCATGGTTCTGGTGCCTGGACATATCCAGTAGAGCCTTGCAGTACTCTCCAGCTACATGTACCCAAATTTTCATTGTATGTGCCATGCTACACAATATGATCCTGTGGAAACAGCTGCAGCAGGAACAGCACAGGGCAGGGCCACACATCCACCCACCATTGTCAAGGCCACACAGGCACAAACTGACTTGGAGGACAAACAACCTGAGCCTGCCCCTGTAGGCAGAAGGAGGCATCCCCAGTATGCCCAGGCTTTGGCAAAGAGGCAACACATACCACATGCACTGATATGGTAGGAAATCAGGGAATGACACTTCTCTCTCACACATACAGTAAAGGGGATGCCAAACATGACACTACCTGTGCTTAACCATGTATAGGGAGTATACTATGTGCATCTGACATAGTCAGCCCTCCAGCACCATCCTCAATACTGGCACAGCCAAAAGGTAAGTCACTCTCCCTATCAATTGCTGAATGGAGTAGTATGTTCTGCTACTTGTATCTATGGTATGGATGTGAGCATGCAAGGGAATTGGGTGGCTGAATGGGATGGCAGCAGATAGTAGACACCTATATGGGCATCATGAAATCCATAACAAATACTGGTATCAACATAGTAGGCAGCACTAGACAAGGTGACAAATCCCACTGCAGGACATGTGATGGGCTAAATGTGTGTACTAGTTAGGTAGGAGCTCTAATACCAAACATGGCAACTGTGAAACCCTGTGTGTGTGTGTGTGTGTGTGTGTGTGTGTGTGTGTGTGTTTGTAGAGAATAATCCTTTTGAAGCCATTCACAGTCACTACACCTCCCATTGCCCTACTTTAGCAAGCTTGCTGATGACAGTCACCTTGAAATATCTCCTTGAACAAGACTCAGCCCTGTAAGCTGCGTGGTGCATGCAACAACTGCATAATGCTATAGTGTGATGTACTAGTTAGGTAGGAGCTCTAATCTCAGACATGGCAACTGTGAAACCCTGTGTGTGTGTGTGTGTGTGTGTGTGTGTGTGTGTGTGTGTGTGTGTGTGTGTGTGTGTGTGTGTGTGTGTGTGTGTGAGAGAGTGTGTGTGTGTGTGTGTGTGTGTGTGTGTGTGTGTCTGTGTGTGTGTGTGTTTGCAGAGAATAATCCTTTTGAGGCCATTCACAGTCACTACACATCCCATTGTCTACTTTAGCAAGCCTGCTGATGTCAGTCACCTTGAAATACCTCCTTGGACAAGATTCAGCACTGTAAGTTCCATGGCATGTGCAATAACTGCGTAATGCTATAGTGTGATGTACTTGCTAGGTAGGAGTTCTAATCTTAGACATGGCAACTGCAAAACCCCTGTGTGCATGTTTGTAGAGACTAATGCTTTTGAGGCCAATCACAGTCACTACACCTTCCATTGCCTGCTGTCAGTCACCTTGAAATACCTCCTTGGACAATATTCAACCCTGTAAGCTCTGTGGTGTGTAGACAGTAATGCTTTGGAGGCCATCACTATACCACCCATTGCCCTACTTTAGCAAACTTGCTGATGCCAGTCACCTTGAAATACCTCCTTGGACAATATTCAGCTCCATGGCACGTGCAATAACGGCATAATGCTATAGTGCGATGTACTAGGTAGGTAAGAGTTCTATTCCCAGGCATGGCAACTGTGAAACTGTGTGTGTGCACAGAGTAATGCTTTTGAGGCCATTCACAGTCACTACACCTCCCATTGCCCTACTTTAGCAAGCCTGCTGATGTCATCTATCTTGAACTATACCTTTGAAGAAAGATTAGCCCTATAAGCTCCATGGTGCATGCCCTAAATGTAGAACAATATAATAGTGGTAACTACACAGCTATGGGTTTGAATCTCATCTGTGGCAAGTGTTTGTGTGCGTACCTCAAATATTTTGTCCCCATTTACAGCCAGTACACATCTCAGAGCCTGACTTTAGCAGTCCTGCAGATATCATCCACCTTAAAAGTATCTGTTGTAAAGCCTATACCATGTCAGGTCAGTGGTGCATGTGGTAAATGTATAACATAATGGTCCATAAAGTTTGTTGGATAGAGGTTTGCACCTCACCGCTGGCAAATGTAAATGTGTGACTAAGGTAAAATTATTTTTGGGATCTCTCACCCACTACATCACCCAATGCCAGTATTTACAAGGGCTGGTGATGTTCCTCACCTTAGAAGTACCTTGGGACAACATTCATCCAGTAAGCTCCATGGTGCATGTGATAAATGTGGTACACTGTAGTAGCAATACATACCCTAGTTAGGGGTTTGAATCTCGGTACTGGCAAGTGTGTGTGCTTGTCATCAGTATCCTCAGTGGAGGTTGCTGTGATTGTGTAATAACAGGATGCATTGGGGGTGGGTTTTGCTAAATTATTATATTGAGGACCTACTATATATCACAATGTCCTTCTTAAAAGGACAACAGATGTCAAACAGTAGAGAGGCTGGTGTAGACAATCCATAGCCCTACATGCGACATTATGGATCGGTGAACAATATAGGCAACCCTTGTATTACTCAGAGAACACTCTCTACCCATGTCTCATACACAAACACACTTGGCTAAGCAACAGTCACTCTATTGGTAGTTCCCTGCATATTGCCCACAGATAGTAACCACATTGTGATTGCAGTGGACAACATGCTGGTTGACCACAACACTGCTACTGCCATCAGAATGTACTGTGATGTGTAACATTTCTTGACTGAGTGTGTGTTATCCAGAAAGTAAAATGACATGGCACCCTCTTCCATCCCTACAATAGGCAAATAAATGCTTGCAGTGGTCCTTTACTATGTTCCCCACTGGATGCCTGCAACAACTGTAGAGTATGCAAATGTAATCCACAAAGGGATACACATGCCCTATATGGACATATGCCACTAACTCCACTGAATACCTGTATCATGCTGTCAATGTAGTTGCAGGCACGACCTCAGTTCCATAGCCAGGTCTCACCACATGAGGCCAGGAATGCCACATCAGATGATAACAATCTGTCTACACAACATGCCCCAGAGACCCCAAGTATACTTCCACATGTCACAGAACATGCATGTGGGACATATGTACAACTCAGACACTGTCTATGTTATGGAATATAGATCACATACATGGCAAGCATTGTACAGCACTGGCCACCCACAATAGTATGAGTGGATGGTGAATACAGTACCCATCTGTGTGAGCCAATCCAGGGACTACACCCCTGAGCCACACTGGAGACCATTGCCATGTGGCCTGATGTCAAGGTATTCCCTTTGCCTAGCCTTGTACAGCCTTCTGGCACAGTCAACTACTACACACCTGTGAAGCAATGAATCCATGCATGTCAGTACTGGCAAGTGTGTGTGTGTGTGTGTGTGTGTGTGTGTGTGTGTGTGTGTGTGTGTGTGTGTGTGTGTGTGTGTGTGTATGTGGAGATTAATGATTTTGAAGCCATTCACTCTCACTATACTTCCCATTGCCTTACTGTAGCACTCCTGCTGATGTCAGTCACCTTGAAATAACCCTTTGGCCATATTTCAGCATGATATGCTGTGTGGCACATGTGCTAACTGCATAATACTGTAGTGTAGAAAACTAGTTAGATAGGAGTTCTAATCCTGACCCTGCCAACTGTGATAATGTGCGTGATTCCCTGAGAGAGTGTGATTGTGTCTTCCATGACACCTGCATTTGTGGACAGTCACATTTACTACACTTCCCTTATCCCTCCTTTATCACTGTTGCTGATGCCACTCACCTTCAAAGAAACCTTTGGACAACTCTCCAACATGTAAGGTCTGTGGCGAGTGCAATAACTGCATAACAATGTAATAGCAATACATAGTCAGGTAGGGGTTTGAAACTCAGTAGTGGTAAGTGTGTGTTTGTGTGTGTGTTATCAGTGGGTGGTTGGGTGATTGTGTAATGATGGAGTCCATTGCAGTATAGTTTTGCCACATCATTTTATTGAGGAGCTAAATGTCCCATTTTCAACATTACAAGGCCAACATTTTCCAAACATTGTAGAGATTGTTGGTGACAATCCTCAGCCATAAATGTGTACAGCCATGTGCAATTACCATGTGACAGTATGGATTAATATACAATATAAGCAACCGTCATAATGACCAGATACCATTCTCCACCCATGGATCATATACAAACATACTTGGCTCTTACTCTCCTACTCCCTTCCTTTCTTATTTTGTCTCTCTGTCTCTCTCTCTCTCACTCCCTCTCTGGTGGATGTGGAAAAGTAAACCTGCTTTGCTTAGGCAGCAGCTTGGGTTTTGTAAGTGATGCTCATGATCAGCTGATGGCCTGTGCACACATTGCAGTTCACCACTAGCTAATTGCATGTCGAACAGTTGTGGTATCATTCCTATAGCCAGTTGCATGGAAACACACTCCTATAACTAAGCACTTCATGTGTGTGTTGGCCCTTTACCTTCATTGTGAGCAGGACTTCATGTGGGTGTTTGACAAACAGCATCACAGAGGGTAGTTGGATATACCTCTTACAGCATACACTGTTGAGACAGGACAACAAACAGGAGGGGGATGTTCATGACATGAGGACAGAATGTAAGTATTGCTCTTCTACATTTGGTGTCAACGTCCTGAGACGTACCTCCTTGGACTACATGAAAAGAGACATTGAGGAGCTCTCTGATTATGTAGCCCAGGCAGGTATGACCCTGACCTTGAGCAGTATCCTACCTTCACCTAGATTGATGCCACAATACAGTGATAAGATGATCAGCTTTAATAATTGGCTTAAATTCTGGTGTCATTCAAAGGGGATCCAATGTCTGTCTGCCTGGGATGACATGCTGGACAAGCCACGCTGCTTCAAGCGGACGGCTTGCACCTGTCACCCTAGGCTTCCGGATATTGGCAAAGGCTCTTGCCACCCCATAGTGCCTTTTTAGGCAAGGCTCAAATTCTAAACCTACCACCCTAGAACACAAAAAGGAAAAACTAAGGGTAATGCTGCTCAATGCCAGAAGTCTCAATCTCAAGATGCACGCACTTCGAGGCCCTTCTCAGTATGGAGAACATCGATGTCTGTGCTGTGACAGAAACCTGGTTCAAGGCTCCTGAGAGCACCCCAGCACTATCAGGTTTCACCTCATATCATGCGTTCCGGCCCCAAAATCCGGACAACACCAAGAAGGAGGTGTCCATATTCATAAAGGACACCCACACCTCAAGGTTGGTGGCAACGCATGCATCGGAGACCATCCAGGTGCAATTAACCATAGGCAAGACTGCTCTGCAATTTGTAGCATGTTACAGGCCACCCTCTCAAACTCAGGAACCTCACATGGCCTTCCTGAAAACATTGGAGGATAAATGTATCTCCAAACACCATCATACTAGGTGACTTCAACTACCCTAATATAGATTGGGAACACTACTCAAGCCCAAACACTCTAGCCCAAAGGTTCCTGGAGTTCATAATCTCAAATGCCATGGAACAACTAGTCACCATCCCCACAAGAGGAGAAAACATACTTGATCTCATCATCACAAACATGGGATCACAATGTTCAACACCGGAAGTATACCCCTCACTGGTGAGATCAGATCATAAACTAATCTCGCTGGAGGTCCTCATCCCGCCCCACCTGAAATAAAAAGACCACAGTGAAAACTTCTCAAAAGCCGACTTCACACTTCTAAAAACTAGTGTGGTCTCCTTTAAGGCCCCTGAGCCAGTGGTAAACATTACTCAAACCGCTGAATCACTTACAAATGCCTTCTACCAGCACCTACAGGACTGCATGGATCAGGCAATCCCAAACAAAACTAAGACTCTTTGTACCAAAGGCAAGCGTCCAGTCTGGTGGACCCCAACCATAAACAAGCTCTACAACAAAAGGAGGAAGCTACTACAAGATAGAGCAAAATCCTTGAAAGGTAAGACACGTTTGATCATTATAAGTAAAAAACTAAGAGCTCTCATAAAATCATCCAAGGCAAATTTTGAGAGAAAAATCGCCAAGGACTCAAAAGACAATCATAAGGCCTTCTTTAGCTATGTTAGAAAGCTAGGAGGAAACTCCCAGATATGCTCAGAATTAGTTCAAAATGATGTGAAGATTACTGAACCTACACACATTGCCAACATACTGGCTGACAGGTTCAGTGCAAACTCCCCAAAAGGAGAGATATCTATACCAGAGGATTGTAGCCCCCAAACATCTCCAACGCCCAGGTGAGAACTGCTCTCCAAGGCAAAAACACAGCATCCATGGGACTGGATGGTGTCCCGGCTGTGTGCTCCATGAACTCAATGAGGAATTAAACCCGCAGTTAGGACAGCTGTTTAATCTTAGCCTCACCTCAGGATAATACCCAAGGAGTGGCGCGGCGACTGTGGTCCCACTTCACAAGGCGGTGCCTCCACCGACCCTGGAAATTACCATCCCATTAGCTTGACAAGCCTTATCTGCAAAGCCATGGAGAGGATCATAATGGAACTCATAAATAAAGACATAGGGAACTTGCAGACTTTGGATCCAACCCAGTTTGGCTTTGTCAAAGGCAGATCATGCCTTTTAAACTTGCTTGACTTTTCGAGACAGTCACCAAGGCCATTGATGAGGAAAGGCAGTCCATACAGCCTACCTCGACCTGGCAAAGGCCTTGACACAATACCCCACTCAGGTATCATCGAAAAACTCATCAGCTTGAATGTAAACCCATGCATCACAAGATGGGTTGCAAACTGGCTAAGTGACAGAACCCACAGGGTCAGAGTTGCTGGAGCCATGTCAGACTCAAAGCCTGTCACAAGTGGTGTCCCACAGGGCTCAGTCCTGGGTCCACTCTTGTTCGGCATCTACTTTTCTGAAGTACAAGCAAACACAGGAGGGTTATGGCTGACAAAGTTTGCAGATGAGTGCAAACTGGGCGCCATAGTCGAAAACACACCTGACACAGATATCGTTCAGAGGGGCCTCACAGAAAGGGATAACTGGTGCGAGAGCCATGGCCTAAAGTTAAGCGGCAAGAAATGCATAGTCATACGCTTGGAAAACAAGGTTACCCCTAGCTACCATATAGGTGGCAATCCACTGAGCACAGAAGAAGTTATCAGGGATCTGGGGACCCAGGTTGACAGCAGCCTTTCGTTTGACACTCATGTTGCTAAAGTAGTTAGGAAAACCTTCTACATTGCCCACCTGATCATGAAGGGATTCACATCTAGATCAAGGAGGTCATCGTCCCCTGTACTCATCACTCATTAGACCTATGATTGAGTACAATGCCACATTCGAATGTATCTGACCCGACACCTGCAGCAGCTGGAAAGGCCCCAAAGTTCCTCACCAAAAGGATAAAGGATCTCAAAAATATGTCTTATGCTGCCCGACTGAAAGAACTCCAGCTCTATTCAGTCTCATACCGCTTGCTCAGAGGTGACCTGTGCCTGACATATAAGGCCATGTCAAACCCAGATTTGATGAATATGCTTCACCTCAAAAATCTAGATCCTCAGAACCACAAGGCGGAGACTTAAACCTTGACATGGTTATTAATAGAACGTGCTGGAGGGACAGATTCATCACCCAGAGACTCCCTATGCTGTGGAACAAAATCCCGGTACATGTGAGGCAGAGCACCTCGCTGGCCTTGTTCAAGAGGAATCTTGACCAATGGATGGGAGATCGCAGATATACCCCAGGGATTACTTCAGTGTCACTGCTTGACAGAGGCACAGCAAAATAATAGGCATAGTTTTATTCAAACTAAAGGGGTGGCGAAAGCCACATAACTATGGGCTATGCTTATAAATGCCCTTGGGCAGATAGCCTAGTATGAACCTATGAACCTATGAATCTATGAAGTAATGTTGGTTTAACAGGGTTTGTGTGGATATGTCTGTTTTACATGATTTAATATCTGTCATGACAGAGTTATGTGGTTGAGGAAACTCTCACCTGTAGGGCTATCTGCAGACTGGCCAGTGTATGGAGTCTTACATGTGTTTTGTTACTCACACATTTCCTATCTTTAGAAATCCAGTAGCATACTCTGAGGATTGCAGTCATTACATGGTGGCAGCCATGTGAGTTACTAACTTCATATCCCTCAGAAGACATATGTCACAACAAACCCTGTTAAACCAGTAAATGTATGAGTTTATCACAGCAACATGTCAGTATTAGCCCTGTGTTTGTACCTCCAGCCACAACTCTGTCAACCTTTGTACATATGTCATGCAGTAAGAGGTGCATATGTTCAGTACATCATTATTTACTGACATCATACCTGATAACAAGCCAGTGAGATATCAGATTGCTTGACATGTTATGTATTGTAGGCCTTATGTTTGAGGACAAAACCTGGACATTCTATTGTAGTGTGTACAGTAGTGAGGTCTGTGTACTTATGGTGATTGTTGGCAGAGTGTGTATTGTGAAAATGTACCTTGGCCTGTGAGGAAACTGTGGTAGATGTCATTGTTCTTGGTCCTGATCTATCTGATGTTGCCTGCTGCTCCAGTGTATGGTACCCTATCGGCATACATCTTTGTAAGGCCAGACCAACACATGTCCCATACCACAGTCAGGCATCTGAATACACTGTGTATTGGCCCAGTATATGTAGGGTTAGTGTGTGAGTGGCACTTATGAGGATGGTGTTGATCACACAGTCCATATACTGTAATATTAAGTATGATTACCATATGTGACTGTGGCTGGGATCAGACTGGTTGTGGGTATGCACTTTCCCACAGGTCAGGTATCTGCTACTCTATGCTGTTACATGCCTGTAGACACTACTTTATTTGCAGGTACATGTATATTCCTCCATGAGAAATGCTGGCCAATGTTGGGCAGTCTGCCTGTAGTTTGCACAGTGCTTTGTGACATGCGTAGCAGCTCAGTGTATTTACCCAGTGTGATGTTATGTCCAGATATTTGTCAGATGTACTGTTTGCCAGGCCACCATAACTGTTGTGTATTTCTGACAAAGCAGTGGGATGCTGTACAGATGTATGTCACTAACTAGTGGGTAGTATGTGGGTTTCTGACCTCTGCTCCTCTGATTATTATGTGTCATGACTGACAGGATGTGTGAATGCATAAACTGTGTGAGCTTATCAATTCCAGTATTTTCATGATATCCCCATTTACATGGCTCTAAACATCCACTTTGTCAGGCTTGGTCCACACGTCTTGCACTAAGGGGTTCTGTGTATACTTCTGGACTGACCAGAGAGTGTCAGACTGTCCACATTTATTGGTCATATCTCTACTGTATTAGACAGGATAATTACTGTGATTTCTGTGGTACTGCGCTATGATGTTCTTATGATGTCTGTCAGTAACTGATGGTGTACATATCAGTATCACACGTGACTTCCCAAACAACATTTCTGTTAAGACAACCCCTGTTACAGTTAGCAACAGTCTACATTTATACCTGCAATACTTACATGACACCCCCTTGCAAAAAGAGGTTGTGACTATTGGTGCTGAGGTATGACTCCACTACATGTTATAGACATATGTTATACATCTCTCTCTCTCTCTCTCTCTCTCTATATATATATATATATATATATATATATATATATATATAGATAGCTATAGAAACATAGACATATATATATATATATATATATATATATATATATATATATATATATATATATATATGGGTCTACTTGATATGGTCAACATTTCACAATCTCGAAATTCATATCGCCGAGACCATATGATCGACATTTCAAATATCGGCCATAGGCTATACTATGGTGTGAGTAAGGGAAATTTCCCTTTTTCCCACTGTAGTGCAGTCTCGGAGGGAGAATATTAAAGTTGGGGGGGTGGATAAAAGCACTTTCATTAAAGTGTGTTCAGTTATTATGGATTCGGACATTTGCTCACTTGAGCAAATGTCCTAGATCCATATGTATATATATATATATGTGTGTGTGTGTGTGTGTGTGTGTGTGTGTGTGTGTGTGTGTGTGTATCTAGATAGTTATACATATTTATATATATATATATATATATATATATATGTGTATATAGATATATATATATATATATATATATATATATACTTAGATATATATATATATATTTATATATATATATATATATATATATATGTGTGTGTGTGTGTGTGTGTGTGTAGTTTATATATATATATATATATATATATATATATATATATATATTATATACATTTATATATATATATATATATATATATATATATATATATATATATATATACATATAAATATATATATATATATATATATATATATATATGCACACACACATACACATATATTAGATATATATATATATATATATATATAGATAGATATATAGATATATGGATTAAACTGATCAGTCACAGCATGAAGTTATGGGAAATAGTAGTGGAAGCTAGGTTAAGAAGGGAGGTGATGATTAGTGATCAGCAGTATGGTTTCATGTCAGGAAAGAGCACTACAGATGCGATGTTTGCTCTGGGAGTGTTGATGAGAAGGTCAGAAGGAGTTGCATTGTGTCTTTGTAGATTTAGAGAAAGCATATGACAGAGTGCCTAGAGAGGAGTTGTGGTATTGTATGAGGAAGTCGGGAGTGTCAGAGAAGTATGTAAGAGTGGTACAGGATATGTACGAGGGTAGTGTGACAGTGGTTAGGTCTGCGGTGGGAGTGACAGATGTGTTTAAGGTGGAGGTGGGATTACACAAATGATCAGCTCTGAGCCCTTTCTTATTTGCAATGGTGATGGACAGGTTGACTGACGAGATCAGACAGGAGTCCCCGTGGACTATGATGTTTGCAGATGACATTGTGATCTGTAGTGAGAGTAGCGAACAGGTGGAGGAGACCCTGGAGAGGTGGAGATATGCTCTAGATAGAAGAGGAATGAAGGTCAGCAGGACTAAGACAGAATATATGTGTGTGAATGAGAGGGAGGATTGAGGAATGGTGAGGATGCAGGGAGTAGAGGTGGCGAAGGTGAATGAGTTTAAGTACTTGGGATCAACAGTTCAGAGTAATGGTGAGTGTGGAAGAGACGTGAAGAAGAGAGTACAGGCAGGATGGTGTGGGTAGAGAAGAGTGTCAGGAGTGATTTGTGACAGACAAGTACCAGTAAGAGTGAAATGGAAGGTCTACAAGAGGGTAGTGAGACCAACTATGTTATATGGGTTGGAGACAGTGGCATTGACAAAAAGGCAGGAGTTAGAGCTTGACATGGCAGAGATGAAGATGTTAAGATTTGCACTGCGTGTGACAAGGATGGAGAGGATTAGGAATAAGTCTATCAAGCAATCTCCTTCTGTTGTACTCTTCTGATCTTCTCTCTTACCCCCTTAATGATTCTTTCAATCTTCTCTACACTACCTAACACTATTCTCACTCCTTGAAAAGTTGACTATCTAGTATAAGTAAAATTACTCTTTGTCTCTGTCTATCTTTTTCACAATTATGTCTTGTCTATGAATGCTATCCAGCAAAAAAACATTTTTTATTAATTACATATATGTCATGCTTTATCCTCTAACTTTGTTGGTTATTACAATAATGTATTAATATGTATCTATTTTATCCTGTATGTAATTTACTCTAAATGTGGAGCTTTTCTCCCCGGGCCTCCACTGAAAATGGACATATATCCAGTCGGATTCTCCCGGTCAACAAATGTAAAATAAAATAAATAAATAAAAAGTATATTATAGGGTCAGCCCGGGTTGGAAGGTTTGTAGACAAAGCCAGGGAGGCAAGATTATGTTGGTTTGGACATGTACTGAGGAGGGATGCAGAGTATATTGTGAAAAATATGCTAAGGATGAAGCTGCCAGGTAACAGGAGAAAAGGAAGGCCTAAGATAAGGTTTATGGATGTGGTGAGAGAGGACATGCAGGTGGTTGGTGTGACAGAGCAAGATGCAGAGGACAGGAAGAAATGTAAACAGTTGATCTGCTGTGGCGACCCCTAATGGGATCAGTCTAAAGAAGAAGAAGAAGAAGATATATATATATATATATATATATATATATATATATATATATATATATATATATATATACACACACATATACATAGCTATATATGGCCATATCTATAACACAATATACAGATGTATATAAATATATATATATATATATATATATATATATATATATATATATATATATATATATATATATGTATATATATATATATCCATATCCTTGTTATTTGTACACATGAGTGCTGTATTTACCTTCCCAGACGTATCCCATCATATTTATCTGATATGTGTTTATATAGATATACCAACATACTGATTCAACAATATGTCCACTAACAAGTATTACACAATTGAGGACGTCAAATCACTTGTTCACTACTATTCAGTATGTGTACTGACAGCTATATTGGATAAAACAACAACTGTCTTCATAGTTGTGATAGCTTAGTGGTTAACTGCTCTAACTATAGTGTACAGGGTCCTGGTTTCAAGGCCTGCAAGGACTGTTTATTTTGCTGCTAGGCAGAACAAGGGCTGTTGGATGCAGAGTGGTTAAGGCGGTTTTGTACAGCTTTAAGTGGGTTTGCATGATGGTAAGTGCTGCTAACGTATGGTTAACGTACGGTTAAACAAATAAGCACTTAAACTGTTTTAGCTTCACTTACCAGTGCACAAATCTGCTTAGCATTTATATTGCAGCAATGCTGAAACCTGCTAAGCATAGCTCAGAGCTGGTAACCAGCTCTGAGCCATGCTTAGCAGGCTCAGAGTTGGTAACTAGTGATCACATTCCAGTCTGATAAAATAACAGGGTAATGACATCTTTAATAAGTGTATTTAATTCTATGTACATAACATGCGTTTATGTGCTGTCATTACAGTAGCAAGGGGTGTGAGTCTACTGTATGGGACACCTGAGTATATATGGCTTGTACAACTCTCTTTTCTGTTTGAATGTGTTTTATACATGGGTAGTATCCCAGGTTATATACAGTCATATTGCCATATACTGTATCATTACGTTACTACTGTTGACAGTGGTTTCCCAAGTAAAAGTAGATTGCAGATTGTAGTACTGGAACCATACACCACAGCATACAAAGATGGACTATTAGTCCTCACTATCATGTTCTTGGTGTGTGAGCTGTGTGTTCATTAAGTAATCGCTCTGGATATTGATCTGACATGTGGATATTAGCTGTAGACTACTGTGTGTATAGGACATGTCATTGAGGGCTACTGTCATGTAGTAATGGCATACCTATCAGTGTCAGACATCTGTCAACTTATTCATCCTAATGCATAACCAGTTGACTAGCTGATGTCTGTCCTCTGTCAGATGTACAGATGCCAGGTATCCATCTTGGCTACTTACAGGCAATTTATGCTTGACTTACACTGACATGTCTGCCCAGCTGTCTTATGAATGCCACAGCTAGGAATCCCCACCCTGTATGCACCGTATGCCATAGATACCTCAACTACACTACCACAGGCAACAAAACATTCTTGGGTACAGGTCTCCAAAACAGACACTGATCATGTTATGTAATACATGTTACATACATGTCAATTGGAGCACCTCACTGGCCCTCTGCAAGAGGCAACCTGATGATTGGATGTTATCTCTCACCATGAGGATCACTCCTGTGGCATCAGTTGATCGATGGCCTGCTGGCAAATGGCAGGTGGCATGATACCACTGTACCCACATACCCTACTCTTCCCATCTCTCCATGGACAATATCCTGGTACAGACCTAGGAACACCTGCACCTATGAACCCCAGTACTGACAAGTGTGTCAGTGTGCATTTGAGAATAACAGTGTCTGTGTGTTTGTAAACCTGTAGTTGATAATACTCTGAGAGCCTTCACACCCACTACACCTCCCATTGCCAAAGTTAGATATGGCTGCTGCTGTAATGGACATTACATGTACCTTGTTACACTCTTCACCCTATGGGCTACCTGGAGCTTGCAGTACCAGCACAACACTGTTGTACAAATGGGTAGATAGGCATGGGTTACCCTTTGAGTCCTGGCAAGTGTGTGTATGTGTGCATATTTGTAGGATACAGCATTTTGAGGCCACATTCTTGTAATACAATATACCTTGCCATACAGAATAAGGGCTAGTGATGTTGCTGACCATAGCAGAGCCATGACAGAACATCACCCTACTATCCCTGTGGCATGTGCAATAGATGCATATCCCTGTAGTAGCACTCTTGAGATAGACAAGGGGTTGTATTGCAATCCTGGTCAATGTGTGATGGTGAGTATGTAAGAGTATTATCATGGGTTTCAGTGAGTACAATATCCAATGTGGGGTGTGGGTGCTGGGTATACTGTCTTTACACCATGGTACCCCCAGTACATGTCCCAAGGTCCACTTTATGGTGACCACTGTCACCATCAACCATACAGTAGCTGATTACACTATCCAGCCCAATGATGCATGTGCTGTGTGCAACTTACCTGTAACAGAATGGACACACTAACAAGGTAGTTAGCACTAATAAACCCAGGTCTCTCAGATGTGTGTATGACTGTTATATATTTATCAATGTGTATATGACAGTATGTCACACTATGTATTGTTCATAAACAACCAGTACACCCCCCATTGCATTACTGTACAAGGCCTGGTGATGTTCTTCACTAAACAAGTAATCTGGGACATACCTCATACTAAAAGCTGTGTGGTGTGTGCAATTAAGGCCACACACATTAGTAGCAATAATACCTATGTAGGGGTTCTACTGTCAGTATTGCCACGTAGGATTGTGTGTGTATGTGAAGGGATCTACTTCATTTAGAAGAAAACACATGTCCCAGGAGGTCATCTGTCCGAGAACTGACTGGCAAATGCTAACTTTTCACAGGTATCATATTGTGGAAGTTCATTCCATCAAAACTAGTAGTAGATGTGTTAATGCCCTCTTTTCCATTGTATAGCTGTACAGCAATACTGGGGTTGGCATATATAGCTGGGTGTGGATCTTGTGGACACAGCCACCATCATTGCTGTTATTGTTGAGTGTATCCCTCTGCTTAGTCAGCTGTAATACTGCACAGTTTATGTTAACAGGTTAAGTAGTTGGCAATCACACTATCTGCAGTTCTACACCACCCCACACCCTCCATAGAGAAGGGCTGTGCCACCCACACCAGAACACCTATGTTTACCAAGTTGAGGATTGCACTACATTAGGGAAGGGGACATATACCCTGCCAGTACCATTGTCAATGACATTAAACTAGCAGACTGAATATTTCCCAGTGTCATGTCATGCCTATTCTGTCTTGGTGGAATTACATAGGCTAAAATGGGTTCCCCTGCAAAAGTACATACATCCATGTCTACAGTATTCTTTGTGTATTGCATCAACACCAAAGCCTGTGTGTGTGTGTGTGTGTGTGTGTGTGTGTGTGTGTGTGTGTGTGTGTGTGTGTGTGTGTGTGTGTGTGTGTGTGTGTGCGTGTGTGCGTGTACTGTGCACCACACCTCACAGGTGTGTGCGTGTGTGTGAGTGTTATACACAAACATGTGGTGTGTACCACACAGTACACTTACCATTGTCCACTGTAGAAGGGCTGCTGACATCATCTACCATGCACTCACCTGTATACACCCCTCAGACCCATCAGTCATGTGGCACGTGCATTAACTGTTATACAGACCTGTGACTTGTGTTCAGGTGTACCCAGGATATGGCACAGTCAAGGTGTCACCACAGTGCCATACCCCACATAGGAAACAACAGCAGAATAACATCCTGCTGACACATAGACACCTACAACGCAAAACAGAACACATTATGGAGACAACAATCTTCTTCTTCTTTCGGCTTTTTCCTGGTTAGGGGTCGCCACAGCGGATCACCTGTCCACTCATGATTTGCAGTGGAGTTTTACAGTGTCAAGTTGCCAGCCCAGTGCCCAACCTTCCACAGAAAGCACACACATGCACACACTCAGACCTAGGGCCAATTTAGAGTGTCCAATCCACTTACAGCATGTCTTTGGGATGTGGGAGGAAACCGTAGCACTCAGAGGAAACCCACGTGACCACAGGGAGACATGCAGACTCCACACAGAAGGCACCCCAGCCAAGGATTGAACCAGAGAGCATCTTGCTGTGAGGCAGCAATGCTAACCGCTGCACTATCGCAGCTGCCCATTATGGAGACAATGATCACTCAGTGTTAATAACAGCTATAATGTGTCATGGCTGGACAGCTACACATCCTGACATGTAAGCATTAAACTTTATTGCTGAAAACATGTTACACAGAATTACATTGCTACCCCATAGTGCAGTCACCCTGTGCATTAGAACCATATTAGCCTGCCCCTGCATCGATGTTATGGATGACATGGATGCGGCACAGGTATCATCATATGCGCAGGGTGTGTTTTGAGTTTGCCAGAGACCTAGGCTGAGCCATTTGTTTGACATCATGAGTGTGTGTTAGGGGGTTTCATTATTAATTGGGCTGTGCAGATGTGGTGTGTGTAGGTATTGGGTTGCCCTAGCTGTGTTGGTGATGTGTGTGTGCATGTGTATGCATGTACACAGTTCTTCCTTGTGGCTACTCTATACAGGGATTTGTTGGACAGCTGCAGACCATACCTGGCAGGGTGTGCAGTTCACCATCTCTGGACATGGACATAAGGACTGTGCTTGCCAGGAGATCCACAGGCAGTACCAGGTACAAGCCAAGATATGGTACTCTCCCCTGATGATGACATATGTCCGCTGGATCCTGGCCCCTCTTGGTACCAGTCAGGGCCACATGCACGTGGCCTGCTATGTTGTGGGTTTGACAGCACCCCCCTGCACTGCTGGTGCTGGTACTGCCACTACGGGAGCAGCTCTGACTTGTTGCACATCCACTTTGACCTCCACTTGTTGGTATTGCTGGCCTACATCCATGTGGCCATCTAACTACTCCCGCCATATGCTGAAGCACAGACATTCCACGGTTGAGGATTCCCACCATCTCACCCAACCATTTATCCAGGACCTCTGCAAAATAATGGTGGGCACCTGCAAGATCACGGATGCTCTCAATAACAGCAGAATGAGTAGCCCTCTAGAACCTCAGACCCTGTCTGGTATAACATTCCATATGTGCCTGCACCTCCATGATGGCCTGAAACATGCTTCTGGTGACACCAGCTGTGGCACTTCTGCCAGGGGCATGATGATAAGCATCCCTCCTATGAGCACCCCTGTACATCTGCCTGTGTGGTATTTCACTGGGCATCCGACTATGGCTGCTGTGTCAAGACACAATTGCGATAGTCACCACACTCTCCTGTGCCATGCCATCACCCACCAATTGTCCTTCATCTAGGGCCACTGGTGATGATGGGGCATGTATAGGCAAAGTGACTGTGTGCGGGGATGAGGTGGATAACAGTGGGATGTCAAATGATGGCACAGCTTCAGCCCCTGACAACCCTGCCTGTGCCTCACCATACCTATCATTATTGTTAGATTCTGTATGGACACTAACATCAGTTTGCCTGCAGGAGGGACCCTGACCCACCTCACCACCTGTGAGGGGAAAACAAGAAATGCACTTTAAGACCTGTACGTCATTGCTTAACTGTACACACATACACACACACACACACACACACACACACACACACACACACACACACACACACACACACACACACACTTACAGGTGAGGTTGCATAAAGATATTACACATGGGCCTCTCATTACCCATCTGTCAACATGCATGACATATCGCACTCAACAGCATGCACTGCAGCTATAGTCAATCCCTGTTACCAACATTATACATCTCTGTAATTCATGAGTTGTGTTAGTAGGTGATGCCCCTTCCCCTGGAACACACTGCACCCATGTACACAGTATTGCTGTGCACCTGTTCAGCACCCTGTCATGTACTGTGCACCACACCTCACAGGTGTACATGCCATTGCTGAATATGTATATGTGTGTCAGTTATGTTTTCTCTGGTGCTCACAGCCCCTATGTGTTTGTCCAACACATACCTGGGATGACATGTGGACAGATGTCAATAGTGAATGCTTGATGTCTGATTTGCAGATCTCATCAGTGGTGCATGTATGACCAATAATATACAATTACACTGACAACCTTCAAACCTTACTGTGGCTATGAGGAGTGTACACACTCTTATTGACATGGCACCCTCTTCCCTGATATGCCATGGGGCCACAATAATGCATATGTTAACATGACAAAAACCTGATATGTGGCATATGACCTGTGCAATCAAATGCAGTATCAAACAAATGTGTTAGTTGTGCAGATGCTGATTGAGATGCATACAATATGTAGGTGCATAAGTGTGCAAATCCTTAACATGATGGTTTGTTGCACCCACTGTTAAGTGTACTGCAGCAGTCACTATTCCTGGAAGGAGTATAATACCATGGCCCATCTGCACTTGCCAGCATTTGGTCACTGTGCCATACAAATGTCCCTCAACTCTGCAATATTGCAAGGTCAGCTCATGTGCACAGTCCTTGTTGGTCACACAGTGCATTCACTCTTGCTGTGGAATCAGGATTATGTCTGCCACAATTCATGACCTTGATTGTGTGCAGATGCAGCCATTCTTAGCTAGCTTTGGATGTCTATTTTATTTCACTGTTGTGTTTCAGGATGATACCTCTCCCCATCCTCAGCCTTTTTGCAGATGCTTGACAACTATGGGCTACACATGAGTGTCATTTTACAGTTTCAGAACACCATGTGTACTGGTCTAGTCCCTGCTAATGAATGGCAAACATACAGGTGTACACTGGTACCAGCAAGGTACAGATGGGGATGGTGGGCCTGAGGTAGAGTGAGGTGTTTCTTGTGCAGCACATGTATCTTAACTGATATTGTCAGTAGGTTTTGAACTTGGTCTTGGTACACCATTACACATTGCAACACATGCCTTTGCGGGACTTTTGATGTTATGCATATGCTACTTGTAGAGAGCCCTGGCTGATGTTTCCTCTGGAACAACTCTGCCATCTGATTACCCTAACCCATAGGCCACACTTATGCAGAGTCCAGGCAATTGTCGACACAGGTCCTGCACAGCCAGTATTTGCAAGACATTATTGCAACTCCCTCAGTGTTGTGTCATGTTTGTAGGCAGCCTCCATGACCAGTTTGCAACATGTGTCATCATCTGTCTTGGATGACCACCTGTTTATTTTCTACATTAATGTTGTCCCATACTTCCTCATCACATACATGACTGTGTGCACTGTTTGCCATGGTATATGCAATGGTGAGGTAAGGCTACATGTCCCACTCCTGCATGCTACCTGTTGGGTATGGGATCCATTCCATGGCTTGTAAGATGTGTGCAAACCATGGCTGCCTCTGTTGCAGGTGAGTGGGCAAATGTGATGTTCATACATCTTGGACATTTCTCGGTGTGACATTGAGGACCTGTACTTGCTGCAAGGTGCATACTCATGAAGTGTGAATGCTGTCAGTACCTCAAAAGCTGCTTCCACAATATGTCATTTGTAGTCTGTGCAGACATATGCTTCCAGTGTTTGTTAAGGTATGTATTCCCCATATTTGCTGTCCTAACATAGGATTACATGTTACATGTTCATTGCTCATGTTGAGACCACATTACAGGTTGTAAGGATTGTGTAATGTGGTATTGTGATATGCCGTTGTGTAGTTGCCATTGTAATAGTGGTATATATACTGTTGTTGCACTTTATAAGGGTGATGTTTCAGACATGTTCCTACTGTAGGTCATTTGTCCCACCATTATGTTCATCTCTGTGCACACATCTTGCAATGACAGGTTCTTAATTATATTGCAGGACTCTTACATACCCTTCAGATATGCCACCATGGTGACCACTGTGATTCAGTGCAGTTAACAGCAACAATAAGTGAACATGTACAGTATGCATTATGAGTAGGTGTGTTAAATGTGTGCATGGCAAATACCATGGCCATAACATAGCCGGTGTATTGGCAAACCTGAGCAAACAACACCATACTCACCAACTACAGGCTGCTGCCCCAGAGGTATACCAGCGGGACCTACATACTTGTGTAAGATATATGATGCCAGTAGCCACACCTGTGGCATTGGTACAGGGTGGGAGGAACATTTCAGTACATCAACAGTATAAACCCACAATACTACAGATTATGCACATCTGTTCATTACTGCACTGCAGCAACAGACTATATATATTTTATCTCACATATGCATAATTAAACTCTACAGATGCAGATGGATTAGCAACAGTGGTCTACTCATGTGCCCTGTGGCCTTACCTGCATGCTCCTTGTCCATTGTGTGGGTAGCATCCACCTCCACAATGCTATCTGCTGGGTCTTGTCTTTGCTGGTGGGCAGGTGCCCCGAGGCTGGCGAGGAGCTCCTCAGCATGTGTCAGGGGGAGGTTGGATGGCATGACCCCCCCCAGTGGCTAGCTGGTCCCTCCTAACTGCAGCAGCGCGCTGACAGGCATGGCGGATGAGGTCAGTGTACCGATGTCAGACCTGCTCATAACTGCAGTCATGCAGGTAGACATTGTTTACCCTGTGGATGAGCTCGTTCCACAGGACGGTCTTCTCCTGCAAATCATGGGCTACACAGCCAAACAAGGTGTGGTGGTGCTGCAGGCAGTTGATTATGACATCATTTTCCTAGGAGAAATAAACTGGCAACTCTCTCTAGACATGGTGCCTGAAAGACATAAAGAGGAAAAAAGGTCTGAGGTCCTCATACTGCAAGGATATAATAGTTGCTAATTGACATCTCTGTCTCCTCTCCACCATATCTGCAACAATAATCTGAGCACACAACTCCACGGGTATGTTTACAGCAAACCTACTGTTGGGACATATATCATATTGTATGACAAATAGTGCAATGTGTTTCGAGTCATGTTCCAAGTTGAAACACTATCATTGGTGGCCTGTTGCTAACAATGTCACCTGCATGCCATTGTAATGGCCACTATGGTTCCATATATGCATGTGTTCTGTTTGCTATGTGACTGCTCCAAATCTAGTGTTTTGTGTTAATGGGGGTATCTATGCATGCTGTTAGACGTAATCCTGGATTGTTTGGACTATTACTACCCACATATGTTCTATAACTGTGACACAATAGCATGTTATCCTGTATCCTGAAGCTCATTATTGACATACTGAATTGAGAATGAGATTTTTGCAGAGGGGTTATGCCGATAATGAGCTTCAGCATACCCTCAGGGGAGTAGTGGAGTGTAGGAACACTGAGGGGAGGCCCTACTTCTTTGATGCTGAATGGCCATCATGAATAGTAGGGAGCACAAGTGGACCTATGAGAATGTCAGTAACTTACTCTAGCAATATTAAGGTTTTACAAGACATCTTCCATAGGAATTGGAATATCCTGTGTGCTGATGATGCAATTAAAGAATTAGTGGGTGATACTTCAAAGTTCATTTTTAAAAACAAAAGAATCTGAAAAGGATTTTATGTGGACCCAGGTTACATCAAGGGCTGGCACAAGGGGTGAAGGTGGTACTATACCCTGTAAAGTCTGCAATTTTTGTATGCATGTAGACTTTAGTGGAGAGTTTAAACACCCTGACATGGATATAGTTTTTAAGTTTAAACTATCTGCGAACTGCAATAGTACAAATATTGTGTATTTGGCTCATTGTGTGGTCTGTGCATTATTCTATGTAGGGGTGACAACCAGGAGGTTAAGAGACCGCATGCAGGAGCACTTCTATGACATAGGGAGGAAGGCAGAGACAAATGCCTTAGCCAGGCATGTAGGAACCCATGGGGATACACATAGGTTTACCTTTATGGTGATTGATAGAGTCGTGGACAACCTCGGGGGGGGGGGAGATGTGAAATTAAAAGTTGATACAAAAGAACTTGAATGGATTGTGAGACTCAGGGCTAGTATGGGGAAGGGCTTCAATGACAAAATGAATATTAAGCCCATTATCTTAGGGAGAGACCTGTTAAAGTGACATTTTAATGTATAACATTTTAATGTGTAATGTTGCATTATGTTTTATACATGGTTTTGTTACTTACTTTTTTAAATGTGTTGTTTTATATGGTGTATTTGAATATAAAATGACGTGTGACTTTAAATGAAGGTGGGGTTTTAAAAAATGAGCATGGGATGGTATATAAAGGAATTTTTGTTTCATTTCATTGTCTGATGAAGTGGCTTGGTCCATGAAAGTGTTCACCTTTTGTTGTCTGTTGTGGATTAAATTGTTTTAATTTATATATAGCTGTGGCCTGTTACTTCCTTTGTTTTTATGTTTTTATATATATAATTATATATATATATATATATATATATATATATATATATATGTGTGTGTGTGTGTGTGTGTGTGTGTGTGTGTGTGTGTGTGTGTGTGTAATATCCACACTAACTCTCCTTCCTCCACAGCTGCACTGTTCTGCCTTGCTACAAGACAGAAGGGTTTCACATGTGGACACAGCCTAACATTGGGGGGTATATATAGGGACAGATTGCAGGTAAACCTATTACAAACCTATGGCATTTGTGCATGATACATTTCACGTTAACATGACTGTCCTGCAGGTGGTGGGGTCTGAAACTCATGTGTCTATCATAACTTCATTACTTCCACCACCAGCTCTTTGCCACAGTAATACACATATCTTGAGGTACAGAACACACACTATGATGGCTTACGTCTTGTCATTCAGTGCTGATCTACACAGTTGACAGGTATGGCCCACTGCCCACTGGGCCTAATGCTATGTCCATAGCAGTTGTTCAGCAGGACATCATTGCAACAAGTCTTGATGGCACATATAAATCTTTCCACATCATCTATCCCATTATTACAGACCAAGTGCTACATTTAATTACATGCATATATGTTTCACATACCTGTTATAGGGTCATAGTTACGTACTAGGCTATCTTCCTGAAGGCATTTATAAGCCTAGCTGGAATGTATTGGCTTTCACCACCTCCTTAGATTAGTCCCCTGTGCCTCTGTCCAGCAGAGCCATTGAAGTGATCCCTGGGGTAAACTTTCTCTTTCCCATCCACTCGTCAAGGTTTCTCTTGAAGAGTATTAGTGAGGAGCTCTGCCTAATGTAGTTTGGGATCTGGTTCCAGAGCATGGGAAGTCTCTGTGACAGGAAGCTATCCCTTCAGCATGTCCTATTTATTGTTGTGGTGAGGTTTAGATCTCTGGAGTGTGTGGCTCGAGGTGATATGGTTTTCTTAAGGTGGAGCATGTCCATCAATTCTGGGTTGGACATGGCCTTGTATGTCAGGCAGAGATCACCTCTGAGTAGGCGGTATGCAACCGAGTACAGCTGGAGTTTCCTCAGTCGAACTGCATAGGGCATCTGCTTGAGGCCAGTGATCATCTTGGTGAGGTACTTCTGTGGTCTTTCCAGTTGATGCAGGTATCTTGTAAGGTATATCCCAAATGGGGCATTGTACTCTATGATGGGTCTGAAGAGTGATGCGTAGAGGGGCCTAATGACCTCTTTTGATCTGGATGCAAACCCTTTTGTGATTAGATGGGCCACATAGAAGGAATTTCTAACCACTTTGGCAATGTGATTATCAAGGGAGAGGTTACTATCTACTTGGGTCCCCAGATCACTTATTACGTCTTCCATATTTAGGGGGCTACCACCTATGTGGTAGTTTGTGGGTACTTTGTTTTATCCAAAGGGGATGACTATGCACTTTTTGGCATTTAGCTTGAGGCCATGGTTTTGACACTAGGTATCTGTCTCAGTGAGAACCTTTTGGAGGATGTCTGTGTTGTAGTATTGTCCTCTCTTCTAGGTATACTTTATGTGTCCCTTGTTTTATATACTTTTGTTTTGGTTTGGTCTGTAGTTTTAATTTTCTCTCTCTGTCTCTCTCTCTCTCTCCACTACAGGGATTGAGCTGCTTTGAAAAGGTTGCAGCATGGATTTTGTAGATTATGCTCATGATCAGGTGATGGCCTCTGCACCAATCATTGTTTACCACTTGCTAATTGCATGCAGGCAGCTGTGTAGTTATTCCAATTACCACTGCAATGACACACACTACTATAAATGTTTACATGTGGGCATTGCCCCTTTACCTTTCCTGTATGGAAGACATCCTTCCTGTGTGTGGGCAGCAGTGTTACAGACAGCAGTTAGCAATACCTCTTACAATAGGAATTGCAGACATGGACCAATTACATATTTGTATAAGGTTCCAGACCTACAGACAGTGTGAGTATTTTTTGTTATATGCATTGAATACTGCTAGTTTTACAGGGTTTCTGTGTATATTTTGGCCAGAGGATTGGCTGTTATGTTTTGTCTGTTCACACAGGTCTTGTCTCTGATATATCAGTGGGATTCTCCCTGTTGAGTGCTATCAGTACATGGCTACATCCATTTGTGTTTCTAACTTCATATTCCTGAGTAAGGGTATGTCACAACCAGTCCTGTAACACCAGCAACTTTCACAGTGTATAACAGCAATATTGCAAATATGGCCATGTGTTCCAGCCTCTGTCCTCCACCTATATACCAGGCTTTGCCCATATGTTATGCAGTAAAAGGTTGTTAAGTAGTGGCCTATCATTATTTAGTGCTGGCATTCCTGCTATCATTCTAGTGATGTTGTGGACTCCCACACAAATTGTGCAGTAGAGTCCATATATATGAGGGCTACAGCTGGACAAAACGTGTGTGACCTAGTACTGTTCAGAGGTCAGTGTATGTAACACTGTTATATGCCCTTGTAAGTCATTCTATGAGGGAGGGATATGCACCATTTTTAACCTAGGCTGTTGCAACATGTGAGGAATATCAGGAGTAAGATACATGAAGGTATATAACTGTACATTTTCATACATTTCACCACGGGAACAGTGGTGGGCTAGTGCTTACTATCTTACAGACAGTTCTGCTTGTCAGTGTGATAGTGATGTTTTAAGTTAAGCATTATGTAACAGATACATTTTCATTGTGACACCTTAATTCTTTTCTCCCAAGGGGTTGAGTACAGAGTGTAATTGGAGGCTGCTGAACTACATCTGTATTAATTATTGTTGATTGATTCTTATCTGCCAGGCCCGTGTTTCTTTACTGTTGTACTACTTAAAGGCCTTGGCCTGGACACCAACATATGTTATGCTTTCAGGTTACTGTATCAAATGTTTTGTTTGAGAGTTGCATTACTCAGTTAGTATGTATTTCAAACACCAAACTGCTATATGAAATGGCATATAGAACTGAAACAGTATGCAAATAAATATTACTATGTATGCAAACCTGTGTGTGGTGTCATATCCTTTGACTTCTCTGTGGGTATATGTTTCATGCAATAATTGTCTTTTGTATGAAAGAATCAAACACCGGCCATTTTAAAAGGTAGCAACTGTAGGAATACTGGGTGTTCGATACACTGTGCACCCTCTAAATATGTAACTTCCTATACATATCTATACGTAGTAATATATGATATATATACATATGTGTGTGTGTATCTGTATATACATATATATATATATATATATATATATATATATATATATATCTATATAGATTCACTTCAGAAGCTCGAGCCTAAGAAGCCGAATCCACACAACAACGAAAACTAAAAACTGTGAAATTCAAAACGTCGAATACCGGAGGTTTTGAATT